>NW_005842244.1:823806-832748 GCF_000455745.1 Alligator sinensis | reverse complement strand
TCCTGCTGTTGTTCATAGACCTGGACTGGTGGGAATTTGAAGGGGAAAAATAAAAAGGCCTAACATTGATACAGCCTAAATAAAACAGGCGGCTTTTTAACTTGTCTGCAAATGGAGAAGCTGTTTGGGCAGCAGAACTCAATCTTAGCCACAAATGTCAAACAGCTGTGAAAATTCATCACAGTGCATTAGTTTGTGCAACTTTTTGGCAACGAATTTAGTGTGACATTTCAGTTAACTCCAGAACTTCAAGACAACCAAAGCAAAACAGAAAAAAAATAGAAAAATTAAAACCACCTCCAGTAGGTGACACGGAGTAAAATGTAAATTTGTTTCCAAGATGACATGAAAAAATATATATCGTTATGTAAGGAGCTGGGTGCTTGCACCGAACTTTGTAGAACTGGCACATAACAATGAGGGCCAGGATGAGACCTTTGAGGGACTCTCAAATGGACGGCTGGTAGGAATAGGCGAGCAACATGTCGCCTTTGGTGGAAGTCGGTGCAGTTCCACTGGATCTGCACTTACTTTACACCAAGTCTGGATGTGTCCTCCTGGCCCACTGGTTTCAATATAGTTTTAGCAGGCCTGGATTTGACCTTTTCATAGTTTCATAGTAGCTAGGGTCAGGAGGGACCTGAACAGATCATCTAGCCTGACCCCCTGCCACAGGCAGGAATGAATGCTGGGTTCACAAGACCCCAGACAGGTGATCGTCCAACCTCCTCTTGAATATGCCCAAGGTAGGGGTGAGGCAAAGCAAAAGGTACGTATTAAAGACAAGGTCATCTTTGTGACTCTGGAAGTTATTTTCTTAGTGCTGGGATAAATTATTTAGTGGCTGCATTTTTCAAAACAAAATACCGTAAGGGACAGGAACAGTGCATTGGTCATCCCCAAAAGGGAAATAAAATGGAGCGTGAATCTTCTGGTTGTCCAAGGTCTCAGTATAGGATAGTCATATCCCCCACCATGAACATGCTTACAATGTCTTAAGAAAGATAAAAACCCTCTCTGGAGGGACACAACTCTCCAGGCGAGGTATACAGTAGCTCTATTTCCAACAGCTTTTGTGAGAATGCCAATTGTGGCAAACTGCATTGAATTATGTGCAATAATTTTGTAATATGGACTTCTGCCTGCTGACTACTAAAATGCCTAGTAGTCCAAACCACTACTCCCTCGGGTCTAACAAACTTATTTCAGTTAAGGTTTCTGCTTAGGTTCCAAATTCAGATTGGGAAGAGCTAGTGTTTTTACCCACTATGTCACCCCAGCCCCTCTAGCACCTTCTAAAAACACACTAATACAGTAACTTGCTGTTGTTCCAGACATCTGAATATTTCAGCAAATGTCCCAGCTGGCCCCAGATGTTTCTGAAACATAAAGCAATGTTCTGAGGTTCAGACCCCCTGCCTTCCGAACCTGCAGAAGAGTGCATTAAGGGTTGACTGAACTGTGACATATTCACATTTAAGTCTGAATATAATATAGTAAAGATTTATCAATGGCAAATGTTTGAAATGCAATCCAGCAAAGCAGAGCAGGTTAGCACTTTGAATATGATGTATAAATTATGTATAGGAACTTAAGATCTAAATTAGATCTACGAGAAAAAAAAACAAAACCCGTTCCTTTTTCCCCAACTGTAAAGAAAGTCCTCTAACAACGAGGTCCTTTTTATTTTCTTTCGGAGGCGAGAGCTTCATTTTATTTTGCTAGCATTTTGTGCAAATGAGAAATATGTAATTTTTTTCCTAGCTTCTAAAAAGTTAAGTGAGCAAATTTTCTTTTATTTATGACGGAGTTAAACTTCGGAAAACGCAAAGTAAATCTTCTAAACTTCACGTTGAACGCTGAAGGCTGGCCGCAGCCATGCTAAACCCCAACACCCTTGCTGTTAAAAAAAAAGAGTAGTTGAGCAAACAAGTGAAAGGGAGAGAAAGAGAGAGAGAGACAGAGAAACAATCCCATTTTGGTTTTTGTTAGAGGACGGCATACTACATAGATCAGAGACTTTTCAAAAAATAAAAACCCCCACTGTACACAAAGCACAGGAAAATGTGAGGAAAAAACTAAAAGCAGCTTAGAATGTGTTAACTCTGCCATTCTGTCAGCTTAAAGAGCATTTTATGCTTGATCAACAGCTCTCTTTTATTATGCTTTTCTTTCATTCATTCAAGACATCAAAGAACTGAACCACCAGTGTACCTGATCTACTAGAAGAACTTGTAAGGGTGTTCTAAAGAAACGGGGGTATTGGGAGCCAGACACCCCTGCGGACCAGGCAGTTCAAAGAGAATATTTCAACAATGATTACATTTTGTAAATCTTTTTACGAAAGACAGCTTATTTCCTGCTTTTTCATGAAAAATAGATTCTATCCATTAAAGTGAGCCCGCAGTATGAAAGTTACTTGAGATCTGAGGTACAGCAAGGGGATTAAGTGGAAGGCGAGATGAAATCTTTCAGAGACTTCCACTGCGTGCTCTGATATTTGTTGCTACCATAAGGTCTCTGACTGGAATACAAACATTTCTGTATTTGCAGACTTGCTGGTTATAGCGCAGGGAAGGAGGTTGTTTAAAAAAAATAAAAATAAAAAAAATCAAACCAAAACCAAAAAAACCCCCAAAAAACTTTAGGCACATTAAAAAAAATGTTGATATATTACAAAAATGACAAGCTAAAGTAACCTGAAATCTATCAACCATCCTAATCTGAATTACAGCACACAAACCCAAGGCCAGCTGTTTACTTTTTAAAACCCATGGTGGTTTCCGCATTGATAAACTATATAACCTCAGAGACGCAGAATGGGGTTTCTGGCTATGCCAGACTGCGCTGCCCGATCCCATCTCACCCGCTCCCAACAAGGATACTTTAGCAAACCCTGAAATACTATCTTGTGCCAAAAAAGTCTTCGTTTGAAATAGTTCCTGCATTATTCCCAAAAAGGAGCATTTTTTTTCATCTCTCCATTCAAACTTTCTTTAAGACTCAGTTCAAAATTGTTTGGCTCTACTTAGAGATGACCAAAGCCCAACCTGCCAGCCAAATATAGCCAGTGAGGTTGTATGAAGTGCCCTGTAGCTGCCCTCATCTTTAATATAATGAGGTCCATGGAGACTTATAGTCCAAGTAAGCAACCCTCTGTCTGAGCTGAACACTATTATGGCATGCTGGGACATGTAGTTGGTTGATGACTGCACCTCTGTTTTGAACATGGGAAGAATCATGTTCCCAACGAATTACTCAGCTATTTCAAATATTACATCTTTTGCAAAAGAATCAAGAGCATTTATATTATCAAAGAAGTGAACACATTACTTAAGCAAAAGGATGTTAGATTAAAATGTAAATGTATTGGAAACCCCTTTTATATGCCACAATCCTTACTATTTATCTTCTAAATTGCCCTTGACTTCATCCAATTAAAGACACAGTTAAGGTTCACCAAAGAATAGCAGCTTAATATATTTTTAAGTGTCATGCCCATTTCTTTTCCCTTTTGCTATAATACAATATCAAAATGCAGCTCTATCTATGCCCACAGATAACTCACAAATGTTACATACTGCAATTGCAAACCACAATGCAATGTGATGTTCCAGTGCTCGTACAGGAACAAATGCTACTTTTAAAGCCACTGTCAGCTAATCAGCTCCTAAATCAAAATGTCTTTGTTTTGATTACTTAAAATAATTTACTACATGCTCTCGTCCACATTATACGGGGTGGTGGGAGGGGCTTTAGTTTTTTCTTCTAATCTGAAGGAGCAGGAACATCTTTCCAGGTAGCCGTGTCCTCTGCGCAAAATTAAATATGCAAAAAGTTTGAAATATAAAACTCCCTTTCTTTTTGCTCCCACTTCTTAGCTCTGGTACTGTACTAGCAGCAACATGGCTTCCAGTTGTGCAGAGCAATACTTTCGGGCCAGTTTTACACGGACATGTTTGCAAGTTCAAGTTCAGGTTTAAACTAAATAAAACGCTCCTTGGGAGTCTATAGCCAGCCCTCATTTACATGTGATCTCTCTGAACTTCTCCTGCCTTCGCTTGCTCTGTTTCCAGGGCTCGCCGAAAGAATGTTTTACAGTTAGAGCCTGCAGTGCTTTCTCAGGCATTTTAGACCCAGAAGCCCAAGTTTCAAGCTGCAGTATTAAAAGTTTCCACAGAACTACTGCAGAGAGAGGGAGGGAGGGAGGGAGGGAAAGAAGGAGAACAATATCTTCTTAATTATCTCTATATAGCTCTACAGTTAAAGTATTACTTTTTAAAGGGAAATAATTTATTCTAGAGGCACAGTGTTATAACAACCAGCACGTCCTTTTACCAGCGTGTGACCTGCTCTATTCTTCATTGTGCTCCCTGCTCTTGTTGCATTTGCAAAACTCTGTTGCTGAGCCCCTATACTGTACTTAACAGTTTTATTCAATTTAAGCCAGATCTGACAGTCCCGAGGAAAGTAAAACTCATTGAAGTCTCAGGAGTTTTGTCTGCACTGGGCATACAGCAAAAATGCCTCAAAATACATGATTTGCCTAACTACTTTACTCTTATTGCTTTAGACAATTAGAGAAAAATACTAAGGAGAAGAAAAAACAAACCCCAAATAGGGCCTCTCAAGTTATATTTGCAGCTAGGCAGCTTGGACACAGGCGCACAGACACAGACATGCATACGCGCACCATGGGTTTGCCTCTGGGACTCGCTCTTCAGTTCTGTGCCAACTGGGAGCAATAATGAAGAATGAGATACATTACTGGGCTAGGAGAAATGTTCAGGGGCTGGGGGGCAGTCGGGAGGGACAGGGCTTTGGGGGAGGGGACGCACCGACTTGCTGATTGCCTGCAAGCTGCTGCAAAGACGCCACTTTTTTGGTCTGAGTGGTTCTGAGCAGAAGGGCAGTTACTAGCCAGATTTTGGAAACACGGCGAGTGTCCGTTAGAAGATAATTTCCAAGACCCCAAGGTCTGTATGTGGAGAAAAAACAGAATATGAAACTTAAACTGGGCAGCAGGGGGTATACTCGGGATCCCTATGGAAGAGGCACACCACTTGCAAATCCTGGAAATCTTGTTGAGGCCACTTTCTCCTCGGTACTGAATGTGTGAGGGTTCACAGGGTAACCAGAGAGGAAAACCTATTTTTCATTACTGAAATAGCATCCCAAGGTCCTGAGCAGTAGTGGGTCCAAGAAAGGGGCAAGGGGGATGCAGCCTCCACCTCTTTGGCTGTCATGCATGCACAATGAGCGTTGAGTTCAGTTGCTGGTCAGGGCGGGCTCGGACTGGAGCCCCCGCCTTCATGCAGCTCCGCAGCCTAGGGGACGAGCACTGCTGCCGTTGACCCTGCCTTTCCCTCCTCGCTCCAGGGGACTCAGCAGCGGGGAAAAGGAAGGGCTGCATGATGCAGATGGCACCCCCTTCCCTGGGCTCTGGGGCCAAGTGAAAGAAGGGGCTCAGGGAAGACCCAGTGCCAAGTGGTCATGTGTAACAGCCAAAGAGGGGTGCAACTGTGCTGCTGCACCCTTCTTCTCCCTGATCTACCTCTAGTCCTGAGCAGGGCTGGGAGTGGGTACCATTGTGCTTGACGTAGCATGGTACAAAAGAAAACAGTATATCTGGGCTGACTGGTCTTACATTGTTTTATTGGCCAGCTATGGGCATAATCAAACAACTTAAAGGTATTGAGATGTTTCTTTGTCTTTGATTTTGCTGGTGTTTTTTGCAAGATGTGGCTTTGCACACTGTAGATGCAGCTCTTGGGAGAAAATTGGAAAAGGATAGTATAGCAGTTTTATACAGTGCTTCACAGAAAGTATTTCATGTATAACATTCCATGTATCAGGCAAGGAAAACCATCCAAAGAGATGCTCTTGTAGGGAAAGCAAATGAACAGTCATGGCTAGTGTTGCTGGGAGAACAGAGGAGATGTCGACAACATGGAAAGGGACAAAACAAGAAAGAAAAGAAAGGCAAAGAAAAATGGAGCTGTGGAGGGCCTTGAGGAGGACAAGAAGCTTGACCTTGATGCGGTGGGAATTGGGAGACCAGTGGAGGGACACAAAAGGGTGGCTATGGCAGGTAGCGGGGAAGATCTTTGCAGATGCAGTTTGTAAGGTCTTTCAGGAACACAATAGGGGAGTGGGACAATCCCCAAGGATCTAGAAGTAAATCAAGACATGGGATGACAACCATTTCTGAAGTGTGAACTGGACTGTGACAGAAAGAGGCAGCGGGATTTTGGCAACCCCATAAGTGTACTGAAGAGAGCAAGAGGAGTGAAGACAACATCCAGGTTGCAGTCCTGAGTAATGGGGAAAATGGTGATATTTGTCAAGACTGATAGAAAACAATGGGAATCCAGGCCTGGAAGGAGCTGTGGTGTTCAGTTTAGCTATGTTAACTTTCAGATTCAGATTTATTTACAAATGACTCCAGTCTGCAACAGATATGGAAAACGGAAAAAACCCAAAAGCATCAGGAGGGCAATGCACGGAAGAAAAAGCAAGAACTTTTGATGTCTGTACTGCTCAGGGTGCATTGGATCCTGCTAAACAGAACAAATCACTCTGCGAAAAGTTCAAGACTGTACACAATACCCAGGTTTAATTCCTGGGATCAGCATTTTGCTCCCCAGGTCTGCCGAGACAGCAGCAGCATGCTATGCTGAGCCTTCGGGGAGGGATGAAGGAGTGTCTCACGTTACACTGCAATGACCCTCTGGCCAGACAAGCTGTGGCCAAACGGAGCTCTCTTTGGCCAACAAAGGTTATAATGATGCAAGACCTTGATGACTGAGATGGGAAAAAGTTATGCTGAGGTCTGAGGGGTAGAGAGCCCTGTACTAAGGAACAAGGAAAATCCTGCTCAGAAATATCATCAGTCTTTGAATTAATACTTATTAGATATGATTGATGAAAGGTGTTAGGGTTCTGGCCCAATGTTAAGTAATTTTCAAACATGCTCTGATATGCCAATAAAAGTACTGGCAGATTTTGAAGTCATTAAAAGACAGAAAGTGAAACAGTTTCCTGATGCGTTATCACTGCTTCATAATATTTATGCAATATGTCAGGCAAAATGAATTAACACTAATCGTTTAATTAGCATCACTAAATTTGACAATCTCACATTAATTAATATTAGCGGAGAAAATAGAGAAAATTGCCAGTGTAAATGGTGAACTTTAAATCAAAGGTTCCTCTTTTCTGTTTTATGAATCAGTGGACGTGCAGCACTTCACTGAAAAAGGCTGTGTGAAAGTGGCACCTTTGTCCTCAATAAACAGGTCCCTTAGCTGTGTTTCGAGCTGGGGTCCTTATTTTAAATGCTTACTACTCTACTGCTGATTGTCCTGAAAACCAGCACCAGTTCAGAAGAATGAACTGAATTCTTTTCTAACTCATTAACAAAATTATTAATACCTTTGCAGCTGCAGGGACAAATTTTGCTCTGAAAATGGGTGAAAATAAAAGCAGAACTTCAAGATAGTGCAGTTCATGGCGAGGGAAGAATTTACCCTGTAAAAGTTTTACTAGCAGGGTTGAACAAGAAAGAACATAACTTGATTTACAGATTCCAGGGCAAGCTTACAAGACTGAAAAGTTAAGAGAAAAAAAATCTCTGTGCTTATAAAGCGAGCAAATTTGCTCTGGAACCACCGAGGGATAATAAATATGGAGCCCCACAATGCAATTTTTACTGAGGCACTTTTCAGAGAAGTACTGTACTGCAAGTCTCTGCCTGCAAAGAAAAACAGGAATTTAATATGGGCCTTTATTTCTTTGTCAAAGACAAAAAAGTTACCCAATCTGCTCCACACAACTTTTTATAAACTAATTTTTTCAAAATTTAAGGAGTACCATGCAGCACTTTCTCCAGGAGATAACAAACCTGAGCTCCTACCCTCATTGCCCTCAGTGAGAGTCAGTTTGGGTCCAACAGCTTAGATTTATTTAACAATCTTTAACTCAAAAGACCACAAAAAGTACTTCATAAATTTTACAAATGATAAGCTAAATTAGCAACCTGCCTCTCCAAAGTGCACCTATAGAATATGGCTATGCATATGGTTAGTACATGCAAAGAAAGAAAGACAGAAGAAAAAAATCCTGTGCATGTGAACTGGATACTTAAGCACCTAAGTCTGTGCACTATCTTTTTCTTGTCTTTCTTGCAGCTATATCAAAGTTCAGAAACATGTGGGCTGCATGTGAGATTGGCGAGAGCTGCTGGATGCTTTAAAATAGCTGCTGTGCTCCACCCTTGAACTGGCTCCATTTTATTCTGGAAGGAATTATTTTTTATGGTACATAATTAAGTCAAATGATATTTCATGGGCTTCCAAAAACATACCCTTAAAACTTTGGGCCAC
Source organism: Alligator sinensis (assembly GCF_000455745.1). NCBI lineage: Eukaryota > Metazoa > Chordata > Crocodylia > Alligatoridae > Alligator > Alligator sinensis. The sequence goes on along the minus strand of NW_005842244.1, from coordinate 824,364 downwards.
ATCCATCAGCACATGTAAACACTGATATTCGGCCATACAATATTAGTATTTATGTAAATTAGCATATCTGAAAACGTCGGTATATTGTTTCGATCAGCTCTTGGCAATCAAGATTTTAATAATATCTACATTGTTTCCTACACTCAAAGTTACAAAACATGTTCAATTATAGCCCCAGTGGGCGCCTTTACATGTGCTCTGGGGTGGGGTAGCGTAGTTAGAGTTAAGCTCCCCCGGTGTCTTGTGTACTCAGCGTTGTGTGCTTCAGCAGGGGCACTTTAATGAAAGCTCGTTCGGTGAGCTTTTGTTAAAGCAGCCCCGCTGCCGTTTTGAAGCCTGGGGCTGCCGAATACATGAGACGCTGAGGCTGCTGGAACATGCTAATGATCATGCACAATTAATCAAGGCTGTTCTGATGTGTGCTAATTAGCACGCATCAGAGCAGGTATCGGGCATGTGTATAGGGGCTCTTTACATCTCGTGATTGCAACTTTCCTGGAAAAAAAAATCATACTACTTAGATTTCCTGGCCTTTCCTATCGATGAATGGGAATTTTG
>NW_005842244.1:821806-823792 GCF_000455745.1 Alligator sinensis | reverse complement strand
TAGGGAAAATATGAGGAAAATGCCTTCGCCTAATTCCTATGCTTTCACCAAACCTTTGCTGATTGTACCCTTTAGGTGAAATCTGGGCCCTTTTTTATAGTTGGGTAGGGCATATTACAGAAATTAAATGCTCTGGTTTTTTTTGAACAGTGAAACCAAAAGGGGAGCCTGGTAGATATAGGTATGGGGATCTGGCTCAGGATGATATGTTGTGAAGTACTCTGCTGTGGAGAACTGCATCCAGATCTGAGCACTGCACTTCAGGAAGGATGTGGAGAAGCTCAAGAGGGCCACGTGCACGATCAGAGGCCTTAAGACCAGGTCATACGAGGAGAGCCTGAAAGACTTGGGACTGTTCAGCCTGGAGAAGAGAAGACTCAGGGGGGACTTGATGGCAGCCTATAAGTACATCAGGAGCGTACATCAGGGCCTGGGGAAGCATCTATTCACCAAGGCCCCCAGGGGAGGACAAGAAATAATGGGCACAGACTGATTGAAGATCACTTAAGGCTAGACATAAGGAAAAGCCTCTTTAAAAGCAGAGTGCCAAGGGTTTGCAACAGGCTCCCCGCAGAGGTGGTACAGTCACCCGCCCTGCCAATCTTCAAAAAGCACCTTGATGTCCATCTTGCCGGGGGCGTCTGACCCCAGCAGTCTTTCCTGCCCCAGTGCAGGGGCGCTGGACCCGATGATGTGTAAGGTGCCTTCCAGCCCCTAACAACTATGAAACTCTGAGGAGGAAATAAACACTTTTTGGTATTACATCTGATTTCTCCACTGGCCTCTCTCTCAACACTACTAAGCAAAGATGACATGCATATCAGTGATATCTTTCGTGAGGTTAATACCTATTCATTGTGAACTAGATAGGGACCGTGGCCTTTCAAATTTGACCTTCGCTAAAATGTATATACAGCAGTTGGCAAAAATCTAAATGTTCCAGTAACTGCAAAAGCCATAAATTCAAATGTTGACCTTTTCCACCCAGGTCATGTGTGACACCTACTGGGTTTTGTCAGACTGTGTAGAATTTATAGAGTGCATATAGGTATCAGCTTTGAAAGTTGAACTTCATGAAATATCTTTCACTGGCAGTCATTTCCAAACCCTTTGTAAAAAAAGTGAGTATCTGTCTTCTAGGGCCATGGTATGCATATGTTCTGGGGACATATTTTCAAAGGTTTTAATTAGCCCTCTTTGTAAGCCCTAATCACTTATTAAATTGCAGCTCTTAACTCACTACTTCTAACAAAATATATTTTACAGAAATCAGGCAAGGCATATAATTGTTCTGATTACAGAACTACAATGACTCCTTTCTAGGGCTGTGGGATATTCTGAAGCTCTTCCTCACGTGCTCCTCTATGTCCCACTCCCAAATCAATTGTATTGATGGCCTATTGTCAATCAAGGAAATCGGATTTGATAGCACCCTAAAGCAGTCATGAAATAAGGGAAGGAATACAAAACCTGCTCAGGTCCACACCATCCGAGCGAGATCAATGTTTTCAGTAATACGCTTACCGTCATGTAGCACCCTAACTGTCGCAATTAATAATGTAGAAGAAGCTGATTAACTTAAGTAAAGTGCTCTCTACTGTGTAAACACATAAAGATCTATAGGGCAAAAAAGGAAAGAAAGAACAAAACGTCATTTTTATTTTTTATGTGGACACGTTCTCGCTTTCCATTCTGCTCTTGTAACAATTACTGTACTAGCCACTCTGACAGAGTCAATAAATCGATCTGGGACCTGATGCAGCAGCAAGGCAGACTAATCCAATACCCCATTATCTGCAGTGGAGGTTGGGGGTGGGCATGAGGTGGGCAGGAAATTGGTTAGGACTAATAAAAGCAGTAAGAGATACATAACTATCATCTCACTTTATGATCATATGTTTGATATAAGGGGGCCAGTGTGCGTTTTTGCGTGTGTGCGCGCGCGCACGAACATGCATGCGCCCTGTTTGAAGAAATCTGTATCTA
>NW_005842244.1:813077-821775 GCF_000455745.1 Alligator sinensis | reverse complement strand
AAAGAGTTTGAACAGCCCATACTGTATTACCAAAGTCCCTGTAGTATTTCAGTCAGTCACAAGGATCTGCAATTCAATGAGGATCACCACCCCACTAGAGTTTATCATGTCAGTTGTGCATCTGATAGAAAAGCCGCTCCAAAATGTGCTCCAAGGTTTGGAACTTGCTCTTGCATCATCTCTTTATTCTGCAGGCTTGATAGTACCCCCTTGACCATGCATGCAGACAAAAGCAAACCAGAAAAAAACTCTCCCCAAAACTTTTACTAGTTTTAAAACAAGTTCTTCCACAGTTGGGTGTCCCTCTCTAAGCCTTTTCAACAACATACAACCATAAACAGAGGCACTGTCATGTTCTAATAGTCTAATGGATTACCTAGTTCAGCATTATTTCTCTAACATTGGCTGGTGTCTTATGCTTCGGAGGAAGATACAATAATCCCCATTGAAGAGAATTATGTAACTGGCCAAACGGGGAATTCTGTCCCAACTCCAGGCACTGAGTGGTTAAATCCATAGGGAACATGGGATTTTTTAAAAACTAAGTTTCCAGCTGAACTTAAAAAAAAGAAAATGATGCTTGTTACTGGAGAGGTTCTAGGCCGAGGCGGGGGAGTGGTGTGGTACAGGCACAGGTGGCATCCCAGAAGTCGTAAGTTTGAGGCCACGGCAGAAGTGCTCATGGTGCAGCCTGCCAGATTCCAGCAATCTGTGAATTGTGCTAAATACTCTGTCACAAGGTCACAAAATAGGAAAGGAAGGCTGAGGAGAGCAGGCTTTGCAATGAAAAAGCACAAAATCATTCCTTTTTCTGAGCAACTACTTCTCTAGCAAAAGGTTAACACAGCTTCTAGAGAATTTAGTAAGAAATCCAATCTTTCTAGCTCATTCATCATATTTCTGCATTTGCCAACTCTCCCCACCAGGCACTGCCTTGCTTCTCCTCTCCCCTCTTTCCTGTGGTACATAAAGTAACACCCATAAAAAAAAAAATCAAAGAAAGGAGGGTGTTCAAACACGCTTCTTACATAATATAAGCAGAAAAAAATGTAATAAGTTTAAGTGTTTGGTTTGGGAAATTTGTCTGTCTCCATTGTAAATAATCATTTCTTACATCCACGGACACTGGAAGTAGATTCCTAATGGAGTTTGAACTACACGGCCTGGTATGCAAAGAGGAGGAGGAAGAAAAGTATAGTACAAAATATGCCTCTGCTTGGGAGTTATTCAAGCATTTCTAGAGTGGTTTGGCTTGTACCTACTTTGAAGATAAGGCCACATAATGATCCTCACAAGTCTTCTATAAATCTTTCCCCTTGTGTAACGTGAGCCTTCAACTTGAAGTGTGCTGTTCTTCTCAAGGGCTGAATGGACATCACTTGGGGCCTCTGTGTGCTGCCCAGTCCATGGGAAGGAAAGGGGGCAGCCTCGGATCTCAGGCCACCTTGGCATCCCCACTCTGTGCTCTACGCTACCAGGGGAGCTTTAGAGCCTGGACACCCACTACACTGGGAGCTGGTGGCCACATGCAGCATTGGTGTAATCACAGACTTGGTGGTCACCTGCTAGTGCAGCGTGTGTGCTATCCACTCCTACCACGTGGTGGTACCGCTCTGGTTCTAATCCGGTGGGGGTGCTCTCTGCCCAATATTTCTCTTGATGAATTTCCCCGGAAGAGAAAACTGGTTTTAAATACAACATGGTGGAGGGAGCCGTATGGGGACAAAAACTGAATTTGTGTTCTTCTCTGATCTTTCCAAGTTCTGAGAGCTGCAGATGCTGGCTCTGCAAAAGGGTAGCCTTTTCAGGAGGAAGGTCATCCTGCTATAGTTGGGGAAACTCTTTGCCCTTAAAAAAGGACCCTTCAGCCCAAAAAGTCAGGGGGAAACTCTGGTAAAGGAGAACACACATGTATGAATGTCTCTGCTTGCTCAGCAGTTCACACTCGTGTCTCCCTTGGTGAGATCCACAGTTCACTGGTATGCCCACAGACCCAGGGCAGGTATCTGGTGCATGGGTTTGAAGGCTGTTAAGGCCTAAAACTGATCTAAATCCCAAATGACAAATTGTGAATGGTGCCTCTATGCCCATCTTTTCAGAGCACAGCACCCTTCCTTTCCCCTCACCCTGCTGCTAGTATGGGGGAGACCGCAGATTGTTGTTGGGTCTGGGAGAAGTAGGGGCTCTGGAGAGAAGCATTCAAATAAGCTAATGTGCTTGGGAGACAAAGGCCCTATACAACTCTACTGTTTAATCAGGGGAGGAATTCAAATGTACACTTGGTGCATCTTCTACGTTCCTCCTTCTCTCTTCCGCTGCATCTCCCACCGAGAGGACAGGCGCTCTAGCCCTGAAACCAGGAAGCATGCTCTACAGCAAGGTGTTTCATAGCCATTGCTTTTGTGGGCCTGCTGCTATGGAAATTGCTTTGTGATGTATGGAGCTCTCAGGGGGCTGACTTGGCAGAAATGCATTTTCATCAATTAGTGCTCTCATCTCCCTTTGTGCTCAAACACAAGGCTACATTCAGACTTCAGGACCCGAATGGCCTGAATAGGGGCAGAAACACCTAATATATGTGAGTGGTGGGAAAATAAATCTATGAAACCTACAAACAGGGCAGGCTTGACTTACTAGTGGTTCAGCTTGGGACTTAGAAATCCAAAATAACCAACATTTTTCCTAGGGCCTTTCCTACTCTCCAAGTGCCTTTTGTAATGTGAAATCCACATGCTCCTGCTACACTTTTTTTATGAGCACAAGCTGCCGGGACGCAAAGCCCTGGCTCAGCTGGTAGCACTTTGCAGTAATATGCTGGAATCCTGAGCCTGGGAGCGAGCTCTGGCTTCCTGCTGTGAGGACCAGCAGAAGCTACATGCATTACTGCGGTAATGCACAGCCCCGGGGGAACAGGAAAAGGAGAGAAGGGTGCGCCAGGGGAAAGGGCAGTTTGTAGTTCTCCCCAGAGCCCCAAACAGTTGCTAAAGAACTGCGTCCACATGAACTTCAGGTAAAAACAGTCTCTTTACTGTCCCTGCTTGGAATGGAGGCTGAAGGAGGAGTTATGGAAGAAGCAAAAACAGAAAATCCCTATCAAGTAAGCCACATATTTTACTTATTAAGAGAAACAGTTTGCAGAGGTTTCTTTTCTCTATAAGCTGTCACTGGAAACTAGGCATAAAACAATATGAGCTGGAGGAATGACAGATCTCTAGAGCTGCACTGGCTTTCTATTCAAGGTACTGACTTTGATCTATGCAATCCCATGCAGGTTAGGTCTTAACAACTTGCAGCTTTTCTTCTGCCTTCCCCCCCCCCAACAGGAGCTGCCATACAGCTGAAGTCAGCTGGGTCACCTGTGCTCCATTCTTTACAATTAAGTGCCTAGGAAGTGATAATTGACTGATATCAGGGGAGGGTCATCTACTCAGGAATTTGCCTCCCTTGCCTGCTTGATAAAGCCCCCATCCACTAGTATACAGGGTACTGTACAGAGGACAAGCCCCCTCTTTCTCAAGCCTCTGCTTGAAAATACTGCTAATGGAAAACTGCAGGATTTTTTTTAGGGTATCAGTTGAGACTGAGAAAGGGAAGTAGGTTCTTGAGGAGAAGAGAATCATACAGTATGCTGGATTCATAGATGTACTTGAGATATAAAATAAGTAATGTTTAGAAAGAGAGAAAATCTATATAAAAGAAAAGCCATAAGGGCCTTGCTATTTACTATGGAAAAGACTGAAGATAACAGACCTAAAGAAACACTATACCCATACACCAAACAGCAATAACTCTTACTCCTGATTCATCCTCACTCTTTCTAACTTGCCAGAGCACAGGATTTTTCCTAGCATGCACCTCTGAGCCTACTACTCCTTTAACTGGCAATACAAAGCACCTGCAGTTTTAAAGCTACTATTTTGTAACTGCTACTGCTAGTTTCCTTTCTCCCAGTAATGTGCTCCTTGGGTTTCTTATCTTTTTGCTTTGTATTCCTGAGGAAAAGGTCTAACTTAGTAAGTTAATCACTTAGTTTTTCTCTTCTCTAGGAAGATTTTATTTCTGTCTTCTTTTCTTTTGGGGGTGGCATATAAAAAATATGGGTCCTTGCTAGTCCTACAATAGAAATGCACGTTCAAGAGGCTGGATTTTGTGGTCAATTATGTGCATCTAGAAGCGACTCCATTATAACTAATGGAACGACTATAGTGTCTCATCTGTCAAAGTGAGAACTGATTCTGGCTTAATGCTTATAGTCTGATTCCACTTTAGGAACCAGCATGGGAAGTGTAGGAATGGCTCTATCTTGATCATGTCCTAGAATTGAATGTGGGCAGCTTCCTCTGGAATAAGCATCTGCTTTTGTGTTTAACAAATATCTGGAAACCAAATGGAGCAAAGTTATACTGGACAGGCATGCTAAAGTTAACTGGTGTTCTTCTCTAAAGTCGCTGAGGCTCTATGGTGTCCACTTCCCCTCCTTTTAATATAGCAGAGGAGCAGTGTACTTGTAGCAATTTCGACCTTCTTTTTGTCCTGAATCTGCCTAGTTGCCTGGAGCATGAATTTTGCCCGTGTTTATAGCCCAAGGCTTACCAGCTTTCAGCTTCCAAGGTGTGTGCATGCTGCAGTAGATGGATTTGTGGCTCAGGAAGTTTCTACTGAGTGAAATGCTGCACTTTCCAGAAAGCTGAAGAGATATTGCATAGTAATTGATGATTAGTGAAAAAGGAGTTGTATGATACTGAATGTGTATGCTTCCCAGCCAGAAAACCCCCTGATTTGTGCCTTCTTTGGATGAATCAGCCAGTATTACATATCGACAAGCACCGGTTTAACAATAAAGGTGATTATTATTATTATTATTATTATTATAATAATAAAAAGGTGTGGCTTGCCTGAGCCAATAGTAGTTAACATATTGGCCACAAAAAAGCGGGTGGCCAAAGTAGCCTGACTGACTCTGCTGACAACACGTCCTTTGTTTCATTACTCTTTTTTGACAAGAGAAAAGAAATGACTTGGTCCACAGGCATGTATGAGCTACGCGTAAATTAGTCTCTCATTAATAGGTGGTACTTGACCACCTTTCTTTTTCTTGGCAACCTAAGAGATGTATCTGTTACTTAGTCATGTGGTATCTGGACCAGCTTGTTTTTGAAACCATAGGTTATGTATCCCAGGCATACTGTATTTCTGATTTGCATATGGCAAAGGCAGTTAAAAAGCTGAGGCCCTCGTACTGCTTGCAAGTCAAGCAGCTAAAGTAAATGATTTATCAAGTGAAGGTTACAACACCTGTGCCTTTTTGTCAACAAATACAGTCTATGCCAAGTCAAGTGATTCCTCTAATAGCCCAAATAGTAATTCAGTTTTAAATAGCCCTATAGATAGGACAATTCTGAGGTGGGCTGTTGCAGCACAGTGAGTGATGGGGGGAAATGGAGGCAGTGTTTCGGTTTGCAAAACTGTTGAAACTGCTATAGAGACTATTTTTTTAAACTAGCATTGCAACCGTTATTGAACAGAAGCACTGAAACAGAGCCACGGAGCTACACCTGTTAGTGGTATGGGTTTTTTCGGTCCCAGATTTGTACTCCTAGCATAGCAAATACTTCGGCATCAACCTATGATGACAAAAAAGTAACTGATTTCTCTATCTAAAATGTCTCACTCAGGATATTGACTTGTATTTTAGGAACTAAATTACAACCGGCTGTTAACAGACATATGTATTGCCGATTTTCATATAGGCCACTAAGAAAGGCACGTTCCTCCTTTTGTTTAAAAACAGTATAAAGCAATCCCTGCTCTAGTCCAACCACACTGTTGTAAATTGGTCAACTCCTTTATTTTGCTGCTGTTTGAATCTTTTGAGTGTCCCGTCATGTGTAGGGTGGCCACTGACACAGCCACTTGGTAAGGGGTAGGCCCCTTTGGCCAATCAGCTGTGAGAAGTGGGGCTGCATCCTTGGCCAATCAGTAGCAAGAGGTGGGGCCACCAGACCTCTTGGCCAGTCAGCAGCAAGGGGTGGGGCCACCATGTCCCTGCCTCCCTAGCTGGCTTGAAGCTCCTCTCCTCCTGGCTCTACCTCGAGGCACAGCAAACAGACTCACAAGGACAAATGACTGATACGTACTTCCACCAATGAACTGAAAAATAGGGCTTTTTGCTGTCCGTTCCCCATTCAGAAATGGACAGGAGACAAAGGATTTAAAAATAGGACAGCCCGGTATAAAACAGGACTCATGGTCACCTTAGTCTTGTGACATGTCTGCTACTAAAACAGTACTTGCATTGTTGTGGACATACTAGCAATCTGAGATCAAGGACTGCAGAGATGCATCTGAGATCAAGGACCGCAGAGATGCAACCACAAATAGGAGAAGAAAATATGTAGCTTTTGAAATTTGGCTCTAATGCATTCCCCACCGAATTTCTCAAAGCTTGGATCTGGATCAGGACTTCCACAAAGGCCAGAAATCTTCAGATCCAGAATTTTGGTTTAGGCCCATCTCTAGTATGGAGGCATTAAGAGAAAACTCTTGCTTTCCACTGAACTGAAGCTGATGTTAAAGCTACTAGTTTGACTTCAAAAGTACTCAATGCTCCTATTGAAATGCAAGTGAATTGGGGGGTGTTGATAACTGCTGGACATTAGGCCACACAAGTCTTAACCAGAACGCACTGTAGAAATCCTGATGGAAAACAGCCACACTTTTAATAACTCACTCTCACTTGTTTTTATCTTTTAATTTAAAAAATATCCTAAAAGATTGCTCTGAACCATGGGCCAACGTTCTGCAAAAATGTCATTCCTTTTTTTTTTTTTTTTGGTTAGAGGAAGGTTAAATAAATCTCCAGATATTAGCTTCCTAGTATTTTTTTTTTTCACTCCTCTGATTTAAAACATGGTCAACTTGATTTAGTTCAGAATTACTATATGAATAAATAATTTTAATTTAAAGTGAGTTTTTATGACAAATTATAACTCTAGCATTAGTAGGTTATGAGAGTTATACTGATGTACCTTGAAATTCAGCAGCACAAAGGATGCAGCCTCAATGAGAACAGTATCAGTCCCTTTAACCAAAGCTGCATGTCTCACTTCAATTGAAAGTTTTTGCTCAGCATTGTCATGCACGACCCAGTGTCGCATAGAAGCACGTACAGTAAAGCTAGAGCACTTTCCAATGGCTTAAATCATAACTTGCCGGGATCAAAGTTCAGAGTCGACAAATAAATGTGAAAAGCCTAGCTTAACAGATGTAAATAAGTTTAAAACATTTGAGAGATTTAGATTCTGTTGCATTCCACTATGTAACCAATTTGGCAATCAGTAATTGTTCAAGCCTTTTAGGAAAGCTATTGGAGCATTCTCCAAAGGGTTTCAAGTTTCTTAGACCATGAAGGAAAAGGCCAAATGCTTGAAGACTTTAACAGTGTACCTTAAAATTCTTCTGTTTCCTCATTTCAATGTATTTCTGTGTATTACGACCATTTACAAAACCACAGGAGAAATGTCATGATTCAAAAGTAAAGAGGCATGAAACCTTGCCTTGTATATCGATTAAACAGGAGGAACTAAAAGGGAGGCCTGAAAACAGGGGAACCAGTTGAATTCTGCTAATAAACTAAAGTAATAGGCACTTGAAGAGTTAAACCCCCTCTCTGTTGCTGGTGTACTTTCTATGACCCTGTTTAATGCAGAGAAGGTTTGAGATCCCATGTAGTTTTAACCTGTGCTGTCGACAGAGCTATAAACTAAAGCTCCTAACAAATGATACAGAAGGAAGAGATATCGGGCAAACATAGCGTGCTCATAAGCATCCGGTCATAGCCCTGTAACCTGACATTTTTTCCACAATAAGTGACATGATTTTATTACACTGATCAAGTAGGTGCTGATGACATCACTGTAGATTTTGTCTCCATGCATGTTTTGAAAATGTGGCCCATTGCATCTCTGAATCTGTATCACCATGATTCGGGCATATGTAAGATCTATTTCAGACTGCATGGAAGGAGGTAAAAGTAAAAGCTCAATCTTGGCTAAATTCATATGCTAAACTATTACTTTATAAACCAAAGTCAGCTCAAAACAAATTACAAATGCTTTTTGTTCTTGACTTTAAACGAACTGTAATGTAATCATGCAACCATTTAAAACTATGGGCTACAGTGGTCCTAGAACACTAGCTCCTCTCATTTTTTTTTATATCCCTCTATGATGAGATGATATTAAGCATACCCTTAATTTTTTTTTCAACATCTGGCTCAAATTAACCACTAACAAAACTGCCAACAACTATTTGCTTAATCGAACTTGGGAATATGATATGCCTTGGAAAAAGCACATTTAAACCTTGTCCTTCTCCTAAAGAAACAAAAATGTTTACTTGAGCTTCTGATTCAACTGTAGCAAATCTATGAATAGTTGTCCCAACATCACTGGGGTCAAATACAGTGTTGGTTGTGAACAAGAGAGTAGAGCTTTAAATTGATGTTTGATTTTTTTTTTGGTTTTTATCTCCAAGTTGGATCTAGGGAGAAGGGGCTGGAAGGTTTTCAGAAAGCCCTAACTTGGGCTATGTGTTTGTGAGGTGTGAGTACATCTTCTTTCTTATACAAAAAGAAATACTCATCTGCATACTCAAAACCCCACATTAACAAATCAGGAGCTTAATCCTCGTCCTGCTG
>NW_005842244.1:794988-812958 GCF_000455745.1 Alligator sinensis | reverse complement strand
GTGAACAGAAAATCTCCCATTGACTTGAGCAGCGCAGGATTGGGCTGTAAGTACATCATTATCCGAGGGGTCCATCTGGGTTTCTTTTGCATGTGTAACTATATGCACTTGCAAATAGGCTAGATGCAATAAAAGACTTAAACGTTTGGTCCTGTGGGGGGGAAAAATGTGCACTAGAAGCCAATGCCTTGGAAAGCAAGGATAGTTCTCCAGTTATGAAAGAAGCATTATTACCAGATAAGCTCAAAAACACAACGGACAGACAAAAATTGCAAGTGACGTTTCACTGTTGTTACTGAGACCATGTGGGTGAACTGACAGTGGAAATGCGGTTTACTTTGTAAGAAGACATTAAAATACACAGAAGAATAACAAGCGGCACTGCATACAGAGAAGTCGAAAGCTGCCCACCTGTGTCTGTTGAGGGATATTTACAAAGCTTGGATCCCGTGGTCCAACACTGACGAATCGGTTTGCGGGGGAGGTGCTGGGTGTCGAGTAGGCTGTGAAGGGAAGGGACACATGCGTTGAGGAAGCAGCACTAGATTGCACACAAACAACACCAAAACACACCGTCTCAGAGCCACCTAAGCAGATGTTTAACATGGAAATGTGCAAACGTTTTAGAGAGCAAGAGTTGGATTTCAGACACTGGAAAGGTTTCCTCTTAGGGATGGATATATAAACACATACATAACTGAGGTGCAGAATGTAATTCCTTGAAACCTAATAAGACAATGTACTCAATTCATCTGAAGAGTTTTTTTAATTTGAGAAGAGTAACACTACTGGCCTTTTGATGATGGCTGTACAACAAGCACTGTGAGCCCCGAACCTGGGTGCATGTTCCTGAGTGCCTTCACTCACATACGTAAGTTCCCAAGTGTCTTCACTCGCATAGACTTCAAACACACTATTCATGTCAATAAACTTACTCAAGTGCATAGTAACAGAATTGGGCCCTTACTTCATTCTAGTGGAGTGCAGTATAAATTATTAAAGCCCTGACTGTCATACTGTTGGGGTCTGCAGAGTCCAAAACATTCATTTGATCTGTTTGTCAAACTAAGAATGTTCTTTTGGTGAAAAATTAATGGGTTACAGTTTGGTTGGGGTAAGAAGTGCACTCAGTCTGAAAACTCCCTTTAAAAATTGGAATAGCTCCCGTAAATGTAAAGCTATTAAACGTGATGCAAGCCAAGAGGAACCCAGCTTACTTCCAAACTGGAAGTACTTTAATGATTTTATTGTTGCTCTACTGTTCTCCACTGCAGTTGTCTAGAACTCGATACACTTCAAATTCAAAAGCTTTCAATATATCTTAAAGTAAGTCCATAGGTCTGAACACGGCACACATGCAGGCATGCGCCCTCCCCCTCTTTCTGCTTTCTGTGAATGCTATCTAAACAAAAACAATTCAAAAGTCGTTACATATATTTAAAGGATTGGAAATGCACTATACTAAATAAAAGTCCATAATGTGAAGCAAAATAAAGCTGGCTACCCAACTCTCAGATAGAGAGGTAAAAATAACTGTATAAAAAGTGGGCTGTGGCTCATGAAAGCTTATGCATCTCTGATTCAGTTAGTCTATAAAGTGTACTTTGACCTTGCTTTTGGCCAAATTAAAGTGAGGGCAAATATATAGTTTAGGTCTCATTTGAGGAGAAAAACAATTATACTTCTGTATTCCATAAAGATACTAATCTTTTTTCAGTACAGCTGAAATCCTACTGCTTTTTCAAGGCAAAGTATTTGGTGAAAACTTATGTCAGATGAGCTGTTGGTTTGAGGACTCTAGTGGATTCTCATTTCATATCTGACTATGAGGAATGGATGACCTCAATGGCAGGATCTTTGAGGAAACAAGGATATGTCAAGTGTGGATTAGGACCAATCCTATGAGAAACTGAATAATTTAGGCTCCTTTGAACTCCTACTAATTTCACTGGGAGCTTACAGTCCTCTGCACCTTTTAGGATGGATTCTGTCTTGGAGACTGAGGTGAGTTTTTCCCTTTCAGAAAGGCACTAAAACTTGTTCAGACAAAGCGACTCTGCCTTTCTGTAATTCTTAGCAAAGATTTAATATGAATACGGTGTACAGTAGTTAGGTTTCACGTCCTAAGATTATTTTTTCATAGTATTGTACAAAGTACAGCATATTTACTGGTACATTGCTTAGTATTTGTAAGTAATAACTAAATTGCAAATATAAGGCTAAGAGGACAAGTAGAACTGATGATGTATTTGCTTTGCTTTTTCTGTGCATGCTCAAAAAAGGCAGTAATTTGCAATAGATATAGCTCATCAATGGTGTCAGTTATTTTATGCACTATTTTCTAGTTCAGAAATGCTTGAGATAACTATCAGTTAACCTCTGAACCCAACATAAAACAAGAATGAAGATTCTTCCTACAGCAACAAGAGTTGGCTTAGACCTCAAAATCAGAAACCTGCTATCCAGCTCTTTGGATCCTCTTTATGAGGTAAAAGGAGTAGCTCCTTAGAGCAGCTGCCTCCACAGAAACAAAGATCAGAGGTGAATAGAAGAAACTCAAATTAACTTTCCAATTTTCAGCTACTGCATATCACTACTATGCCTTGCACTGGCAGAAATCTGGTGCAGGAAGATATGTGCCTGCAGTGCAATGTATAATGTTTTTGGCACTGATGACTATGAGGAGAAGGTTTGAAAGTGAAGAAGACATGCAGATGAAGGAAGAAAATTTCTTCTGCAGTAAAGTTCACTACAGGCGATGTCAAATTTGCAGTGAATTTTGGCTTCAGGCTCATACAACAGGATGCTTCCATCCAGCATTATTTTCACTCTGCTTAACTGAGGCAAAATGATATAATAGCTATTGCAAAACCTTTGTGATAACTGTAAAGCTAACTGCTGTCCCATTCCAAGTGCATATGCAACCATTTTGCACCAAGTGGACTTCTGGAATTTATTTGGCCCTTCTATACGAAGAATCCAATATTATTTTGGTGCTTGATCTACCAGACTGATCTACAAGATACAGTTTATTATTTAAACACTAGCAGTCTCTCAAATAAATGGTTTCTTGTTTGCCTGATTTCATACTAAGGTATTTTCTAGCAAGGCATTACAGGGAAACCACATTAAGGCTACCTTTACTATATATTTGTTCAAGCAGAAGGAGTCTAAAGTTCTTTCTCAACTACATACTCCATGTAGAGTCACTTCAGCAAGCTCATTCTGGGGGGAAATATAACAGCTATATAAAGACATGCGCTTTCGTGTTAATAACTGAAACTATCTGTAACTCGGTATCTGAAAATGCTTAAATTTAGATTGGTGCTAAGATATTAAGAGGAAACGGCAACACTGGAAGTGTTTACAAGTAAAGAATACTGAAACAATGGACATTATACATATTGTGAATGTCATATCCTATACTGCAGTGTGACGCTGATGGTGACACCACCACAATGATGTGAGGCACCAGGGGATATCTAAAGATCGCATTGGTGAGAATATCCTTTTTGCCGTGGCACGCTCAGTTGCACTAGTCCCCGTGTTGGGATGGGGCGGGTAACAAATAGAGATTCCAGCTACTGCAATACCAGCTCTACTTCTTGCAACATCCTATCTTCTCCTTGGACATTTCACACCCAAATACAGTATAGAGTGCTTCCTGCTTGATGTAGGGAGGTGGGCTGAGATGTTTTCCTGGATGTCCTACCATTTCTGACTTTTGGACTCTATTCACTAGTTTTAAGAACTGGAAACACCTTTGGTTGGCTAAAGTTATAGCAAATGAATATTTTTTAGATGCAAACATTTTTGGGGTGCTATCTTTTATTGGACCAACTGCTCAGGAGAGATTTAGGCAAGCTTTGGAGTAAAAGGCACCTTTACATAGTCTCCTTCACAGTGGTGTTTCCAACTCTATTTTACAAAAGGGGATACACAAGCTAGAGAATGATAGTGGGAGCAGTCACCTGCCATCCAATCCTATTCCTTAACCACAAGATCATCTCTGTAGGTTCCTTGGGCCAGATCCTCAGCTAATACTATGCCAGTTTACAGATGAGACACTAGCCCTTTGTGTTTTAATAAGAATATTTTCCTGATCAGTGCAGTCTTTCTTCTGTTGGAATCTGCTGTGGAGTATTTCCAGCCTGTAGCTGTGGAAATGAACTCGATGCCACAAATTTAGTATGATGCTTCACTTCAGGAACAAGCAAAAGAGAAAGAGCTGGCAGGGAAAGAACACTTGCTCACACAAATAGCTTTGGTGTTTAGCCAAAATGGCAAGAAATACTATGAAAGACAAGACATTACAAACAATGTTATGAATGTGATGTATTCTAAAGTTTTCTGCAGTAGGAAAATGCTACTGTAACAGATACTTTCCCAGAAGACTTGTTGCATGCTAATGGGTAGTCTACCTAGCAGTTGTGACTTAACAGGGAAAACGATCCGCTGCTGATCCGCATTCCAGTCTGTTCTAATCTAATGTGCTGAGAACCCTCCTGTACACATCGGACAGAGAAGTATAGGTACCTGGTGTGTACAGCAACAGTGCCTTGACGGGCGACTGATACTAAAAGTTTAAATCCAATATACACCTCCAGTCAGAGGTACAACCAACCATACTAGAACACAGCACAAATACAATGTAGAATACACTGCATACCAGAGATTCCCTCCAGCTGTGTCTCTTCCAGCACATCGCACATGCTGACAAATTAAGTTATCATCGTCATCATGGACTGGGAAAATAGGGCCCAGAAACCTGAAGTACCTTACCCCAAGGACACTCAACAAAAGTATGACAGAGTAAGAAAGAGAAATAAAAGCTCCTGATTGTGAGGCTGGTGCTTTAACCACAAGATCATTCTTTTCTTGTGTCCATGCACTTACTGTTTAACATGAAAGTTTCTTTATATAAAGACATGCTGAGTGGATGCTTTTGCCCTGCAAGGGAAAAGGAAAAGCTCTACCTATGCGAAGTTGTGAAGCATCAGAAAGTTTAGCTAAGGGAGATGTGCCTCTAAAACCAAACCCCACCTTCAAATAGGAAAGCAAATCTTGTGTTGTAATAACAGGTTCAGATACTAGTGATCTGGGTCTTTTGTGCTAAGTACTCCCAGGTGGCAGAGTCCAATCAGTACACAACAGAAGCAGGGTTTTCTCAGGGCCACAGGGGGTCAACTCCAGGAACCGTCAAGCTTGGAAAAGCAACTTAGGGCCACTAAAACCAAACCTCTTAGACAGGGAGAGATGGGACATGAACTCAGGGTCAGTGTGTAACACGAAGGTGGGTTTTCTACTCTGACTCCTCTTTTGGAGGAAAAGCATAGCCTAAAAAATCATAGGTACCATCCCCACAGTGTTGTTTCCTCACTGATGGAGGTGCTGGATTTGCAGGAGAGGTCAGATCTCCCCCTGGAAATTCTGAGGCCAACCCTGTACCCTGGATCATTGTGCAGTAGCACCTGCGTGCACCTCCCTAGGGTCTTCTGTCTTGGGAGATCCTGTTTTCCACAGAATTTTAATGTCATAGTTGGAGAGTTTTACTCTTGGGCTCAGAAGCATTAACTACCATGTTATGATGATCCTCCTTTCCAGGAGGGCATGATGTATTGAGCAGCTGCTCCTGGTTTCTGCACCCTTCTGGAGTGCCATATTCCAATTCCTGGTAGTGCTTCAAATACATTTTGTTTCTGTGGAGGGTTTTATACTAGATCAAGGAAGAGGAAGAGCACAAAACAAATGTTAATCCTTCTTCACTCCATTTCCTTGGGGATTTTTTTTGCTTCCGTACAGAGAGAGCCCGGCTGAAAGCTAACAGCACTCCTCTGTGACGCGGTCGGTTCTGTTCAGTAAGTTTCTTTCCATTACTGTAAATGCTATGGAGGGCAGGCAGCCCTGAAAAGGGATACCCCTGCTGATGCACTGGTGCACTGAAAATGCGTAACCAGGGAAAACGCTTGCTCATTTGCTTTTGTCAGCCTCTGGTGACTCCAAACTGCCTATTTCCACTCCAATATTTAGTCAAAAATAAAATAAAAAACCCAAACAGCAGCAAATAGTTATCTCAGCAGGGTCCATGTTCTATTTGCCATATTTATTCTAAGCTCAAGACATTGCTTAAGGACACTATGATACAGATATACCTGGATAGTTTTTGCACTTATTAAAGACCCGTTTAGCAGTGAAACCCTCAGTATAATGATTGCAAAGAACAGAAGCAGCAAGAAGTGAGAAGCTGACCCTGGACTGGGATGATGGGTATATTCTGGTCTGGGCAAGCAAACTCTGCAAATTATCAACTAAAGAGGGATACTTCAGTCTATAGGACCATTCTAAATTGTCAGAATATTTTTTGGAAGATTTGTCCAGTGAGTGAAATGCCTGCAGAGAGGTGAGGGGAAAGCAGGGGACTGGAGGGATATATGCCTAATGTCTGTGGGCGACATCCTCTATGCTCATAGTCTATTGTAAGCACTGAACATGATGGACTGGTTCTGATGTGAATGCTGCCCTGCAGATCTCTCGCCATTCTTAAAATCGGTGCTACCTCCTGAAAAAATCCTGTTGGCTTATTTTGCCTTCCCCTGGTTCAGGTATGAATCTAATTTTTCTTTGAAAATAGGTCCTATAAATCTACATTTCCAGAGTAGATTACACACTCCTTAAAAATTAGTCCACTGGTATAGTCAAACCATTTAGCCTGCATGATTCTTATCAAATGGAAGGTGCATGCTCGACTGTGTATAGAACTGTACGTTTAGCTATCAGACTGACTAATTACCAAGCGGTAATTATTTTTTCCTAATCTTTTGTTTAAATACCATTAACTAGCTGCTCTTGAAAAAACCTGGATTCCTAATTATCTTGACAGCTGTCAGTTGAACAATCCCAGCCACAATGGACCAGCCCTTCAGCTGGTGTAAATCAATGTGGCTCCCCTGACTTCAGTGGACATATGCCAATTCTTCCCCCTGCTGAGGATCCAGCCAAGTACACATTTAGCTTGTTTACAGAATCAGAGAATCACGGAAAGGAACGTGAAGATAACTCTTAAAAATGGTGTTTAGACATTTTTTTTTACTTTAAGCACTACAAGCTGCCAGTCAATTATGAGCTATAATTGAAATGCTGACACATTCAATGCACAGATTTAATTTTTCCCAATTCTAAAAACCTGAACATACTGAGGTATCTCAAGCTGTGCTCAGTTGGAGCTCTGAGTAAACATGAACCTTTTTCACTAGGCTGAAATACTCGCTGCTTGAGACGCAACCTATGCTGTCCGGTTGAAGGATGCCGCACAAAAATGCCATGATCTTCCGGACTTGGCACATGCCTCGAGAAACCAACCACATCGCAGTCTGGTCTTGAAGGGGTGAATTACCTGAGCTGTGCCCGAAGCTTTAAAATTTAGGCTCCATATGTTTTAAATAACACATATCTCCTTGGGTAGCAAGCAGCACGATATATAACATTTAAATAATAAAGCTTCAAAGCATGCACAGGGAATTGGTTTTTTGATTAGATTGATTGATATGTGTGTGTGTGTGTGTGTGTGTGTGTGTGGACATCTTGGACTCACCTCATTGTGGAATAAGTCACCTACTGTTGCCATTAAAGCGCTGAAAGTTTCCCCTTTGGTTTTAAATGCCAATTTGTTCGTAGCTTCATTAAATCATTTCGTAATTAACTCCTGGCGTATCCAGATTTTTTACAGCTTTAAGCCCAGCTGCAGCAGATTTTGTTTCCCAGCAGAGCCAGTCCAAAACAGTATCCCCATGTGTACATGCAGGAATTTGTGTATTTGACTTGTAGCTACACAAAATGCATGAGGGGGCTGTGCGGGTGGTAAGGAAAGGATTGGAGGTTTCACCCTGGGCAGAAGAAATACCCTAGCGGTCTGCACAAAATGTAGACCCTGCCAAGGAGCATAGTCATAAGGGAAATGAGCTGTCATAAGGGAAATGAGTCTGAGTTTCTCTAGAAAGGCATATTCCAGGGAGAGCTGTAAAAGGAGTGAGCTCTGAGGACTTGTCAGTTTAGTCTAGCGTGTCCAAGAAGCAAGTCTGTGTGGCTCTCTGTCTGCTTTCTGCAGAGCTCCGGTAAGTCCCATCTTGCAACACATGTGAAAGGCCAGCCCTGTGGGCTCTTCAGGACACTGCCAAAGGTCCCAAGTGTCCTAGCCCCCTCATCCCTCCATATTTTAGCTGCTGGCTGCTAGCTGTCTCAGATGTAATTATGTGCACTGCCAGCAAAAAAATCAAGTTGGTTCTGTATGACGGAAAATAACAAGCTCATAATTTTTTGCCAACCTTACACAATCTGCTCAAAGCATAGTCCACTCCTCCTCATCTGTGACCAGAACATAGCTACGGCATTTTGTGGATAATGAAACCCTTGGTTCCTTGTTGCATCCGTACTTACTCGGTGAAGTGGGGGAGGTGGCCCCTCCTTCTGTCGATGTGGTTGGAGGTTTTGTGTCTGGCACTGGCAGAGGCACAGGCCTAGCCATTGGTGGCGGAGGTGGTGGTGGCAACATTGGGGTAGGAAGGAATGGATTGTGCACCTTGCCTTGGCTGCTACCATTGGGCTGCCAAAAAACAAACAAACAAACAAACATCATCTATTAGGAGCCTCTGGTAATGGGAGAGTCACGTTTACAATTTTGTGCATTCAATTCTTAATTACTCAATGCTAAGGAAGCAAAGATACTAGAATGAAAGCCTGCTGTGCCCTATACTTCATTGTCTTCAATGAATTTGGCACCATACCCCACATCTGGCTTCCAGTAACTATTTTAGATCTTTTAAACCCTTTTCTTTAAGACCTTCACTCAATTTCGTGGTCCTGGTAAAACTGTTTTTCCCAGGATAATAACAGGTAGAGTCATTTTGGACCAAGTTGTACTCTCATTCACATGCACTGTACATGCACCACTGAGCTAGGTAGGGTGCATACTTAGGCAGACATTTTCCAGATTCATGCCTCTCCTGTTCTCTTAGGATATCTGTGCCTGGGACACGAGTGCAAATTTCTTTCTGCTCATTAGTAGAAAAAAATAAGCATTTTTATGGTCTTAAAAGTCAAGTAGATATTCTATTACATGAAAAAAATGAATGAATTTTAAGCAAATTGCACTCCCACAATCCTCTAAAGTTATCAACAGTGCAACTCATAGTCTAGTTGATTCTGCTGAGGAACTACTGAAGTTAAATCTACATAATTTAAAAAAAACTTAAAAGTACGCTGTTCTGGAGTGTGCAATTAGAGACAGAATGGAAGTTTGCATACCAAACAGAGATATTTTAACTGACTACCAGAAAAAACCCTTGCCTACTTGTAAAAATACTTTTAGTATCACCATAACAAGAAGTGGGGATATATTTGTTTTAAATCTGAGAAGTTACAATATTAATGCGTAACTGGCCATCTGAAAACTATATAAATTGATGCTAGTACCATTAAAAAGAAAAAGCAGGACTGTCTGAACCAGGTGGTCCATTCTAGTGACAGAAAGGATGAGATCAGTTTTGACAGCGCTCCACACATTGATCTTAACTGCAGATCTTCAGGGACCAAGTGTCCCCTTTTCCATTGATGACAAATTCTCAGGCTTAAATAAAAATACACTTATAGGAGTTGTCTAGGACTAAAGAGCCAATCATATAAACATGTGCCCTTTACGTGGCACTGTAAAGAAGCCTCGGGGAGAGTAGCTGTTAATTACTCTGCCAGGACTGGAAAATGTCCGTAGGTAGAAATAAGGACCAGCCTCACTTGACTTGAAGAATGTAATTACTGGAGTTTGTGGGACTGAGGCCTGAGTAGGAAGCCATTCTTCAGGAATATTTATGTTTCCAACATCCAGTACCTTTAATAAACTAGTATATTTAGTCACATTCCTCAAACACTATCTTGTCTTACAATTAAGTCACTTTCCTGCCAAGCAGACCTTTGCTGTATGTTCATTGTGAGTATGCTAGCAGTTCATAATGCTGAATGGTTTGGGATAAACTAAGCAAATGAATACTCAAGGAAAAAGAAAAGCACTATATTGATTTGTTGTCTAGACATAAATGTATCTGATAACATATTGCAGACATTATTCAAAGCCAGTACTGGCTGGGTTATGCAGAATAAGGTGTTTTTTTAGGTGAGGAGAAAAGAGGATTGAGGACACAGAAGCTTTTTAAGTAAGTGTAATAAATTAGATGCTAAGACTTATGTTAATTCTCATTAACACTCTCAATATTGTGTGTATAGGAAAAAAAATAATTTTGCCAGTTGTTATTCCATTGGTGGAATACAGTCACATGCATTATAATCCACAAAACATTCATTACAAGATTTAGATATGATTTACATAAAGTTTATAAACTCTGCATTTGACTGGAATGTTATTTCAATAATGTGAAGATGATGATTCACTTTATTTGATTAAAAAAATGAAATTGCTTATTTGAAGCTTTGGAACGTAGCTTAATTTTTCATAGAGATAAGGGGAAGAGATAACTGCTTACAGAAATAACAAACCATAATAAACTGTACTTTTAACATCTTGAGTTCAAGTACTGGTCAACTTGATCTAAAGGGCTATACGGCAGTATTTTTTTAAAGTGAACTTAGCTGATCTGAAACATCTGTTTCTCACCCTCCCTTTTCCTGCTCTTCCCCCCCAACTTTAAAAAATAATTAATAAAAATTATTTGGACCTTGTATTTTGCTAACCCTAGTGGAGCTTGGGTTAGGATGCATGAGGCTGAATTATTTGTAGAGAAACCTCAGAAGGTCATAGAACTACCTCCCTATCAGACAGCCTGAGTTAGTATTACCACAGTGTAAAAAAACATTTCCCAGGAGTCAGCAATTTTTTTTCTGGCAGCAACCATTCAAGGTGCTACGTTCATGATGGGTGCAACACATTAAGAGAATTCCACGGTTATTTTACATAGGACAAATACTTCTGAAGAAATAAAAACAGTTTCCTTACATTTAGGAACCCCACCTGTCCAGCCTGCTGACCAGCGTCGGGGCAGACAAGTTGGACAAACTCTTTCAGAGTCTCCTGAGGATGATAGCGAATTGCTGGGTGTGAGAAGTATGGCCCAGGCTGTTGAATAATGGGTGATGTTGGAAAATGAAGAGTCGATGGTGTTGCATGTGGACTTGCTATAGGAAAGAAAACAAAGAAGTTACAGCGAGTAGATTCCGCCTTAGATAAAACAGTTCAAATCTACTGTAGCTCTAGCGTAGCTGTTATTTTTCAAATGTACAGTATTTTTATACAACTAACCTTCACAAATGGCATAGCAGACCATATTATATCCTAAACTCACTTCAGTCCAATCCTCAGGATAAAGGAGCTAGATATTTCTGAATGATTTTCAGTATTTTTAGTGGACATTTATAAAGGAATCAGCAGTCCTTGGTAAAAGTGATGACTATTCATTACCTTAAGAGCCTTTCTAATGAATCAAGCAATAAAAAATGTATTTGGGAGATTAGGCTTGATTTAATTGACATTTCAACTAACTCTAGTTTGCACATATGGATCCGTTTTTATTTTATACTATAAATGGTCAATAATTTAATGACACTTTTCTACCTCTTGTTATTTTTTTTTCACCCCAGTTTGGGAACATTTGTTTTATGTGAAATGCTTTCTTCTGCTGAACACATAGGAAACTGCAAGCCTGCTTTCCGAATGATGTTTTCTTTTCTCCGGAACAATTTTAAGATTTCAAACAAGCCCCTAGGCCACATTGAGAGACGATGTCGAAGGGAATTAAAATTGGGAAATTAGCACGATAAAGGTAGAAAGACAGCAGGAAAACATACTGACTGGACAGTGAATGTATATAGTGACGAATCCCCTTGGCAGTGACAAATTTGTTCTCAGTTTTAGCCATATAAGGCTATTGATTTTTTTAAAAAGATTGTACAGGTAAAACCGAGGGCAGAATTATAACCGCGCAGTTTAACTGATACCTTAATCCAGCCACTTTGAATTTGAGTTATATCCAGCTAGATCCTCTTTTGCTCATATCTGTTTACACCTGCTCACCCCTGTGTAATGAAATGCCGACATTTACAGACTCCTGAATTTTCCCCTTTTCCTCTAAAATAAGTTTGTCTTTCCTGCATAGAAGCATAGTGGTTTAGTAGGACACAAGCTCTTCTCATATCCAGGGTCTATGTCTCACCAAGCGCTAATCACTGCACCACTGTTGCTCCTTCACACACTGGCCCTATTAAACTTTTATGACTTTCTTGCTCATACACTACATCTGTAAACCACAAAGAACTGATCTGATAAGAGGCATACATGGCATTCAGTATCCAGAAGAAATTCTTGCATTGGACTTGGGGTGTGTTTAAAATACAGGAAAACCCAAAGGTGCAGTTACACATCACGTTTGGGAAAAGTTGAAGAGTAAGCCAAAATCAAAGAAGAGCAATAAATATTCATTTCATAATGGCTGTTATAGAAAGACTTTTACTAAACAAAAGCTAATATCTATTTTTCAGTTTTCAGTCCTTGCCAGTTTGAAAGCATGTTACTTTATTATTACTTTTTTGCTTTAATACTCATGAAAAATGTAACAACTTCGAAGCCTGAAGTTATGGATAAAACATACACAACAAAGGTAGCAGCGAGCCAACTTTCTCAACATGATCCTGCCAACAGTGTTCAAGCTATGCTTGAACCAGTATGGGATAGTTTGGTGTTCATGCCTATTTTTGAATGAATGGTTGCAACAACCAAGGGTGTCAGGAAGCATTCCAGCTATGGTTGATAAGTTCTGGACAACTAGCAATAGTCCTCGGTAAACGGACTAAACCTGTCCAACCCAGCATCCTACATACCATTCCACTTTGAGATATCAATCATCATATAGTATGAATGTCAATGACTGCTAATGGGTGGATGTGAATCTCTGTCCTAGATATGAAGAACTTTACTTCCCATTATAAGTTTTTGAGTTATCCAGTCCTCCCAGCCCATTTTCCCAACCCATGGCTCTTTTGGAAAAAACAGGAGCGTGAAGAATTGTACTCTATCTTCCTTTTTCACTGAGACATGCATACAAGCATGCGTCTTGGATTTTTAAACTAATTTTACATGGAAGCAACTTTATCCTTATTGTTTTTAAAAGCTAAAGAATTGTATACTTGTAAGATGCTCAGGTTAGAGGTGTTGTCTTTTTGTTTTCTTGATAACTCTAAGAAGAGAGAACCCAACCCCTTCAGAGCAGGGGGAGAAAGAAAACTATCCCACTGTCCTGCGCTCCTCCTTAAAGATGCATTCATTCCAGTGTGCCTCAGTTACATTAGAAATAAATTCACGATTCTGATTTTACTTATGCCAGTTTTATACTAGATTAAATTCATTGTAAATCCTCCTTTACACAGATGTGCAATAAGCCCCTCCCCAAGCTAACATTAATTACCACAGCTGGTTGGTGTCTTTTGTCAAAAGCATTTCTTAATATTTTAAATGGCTTTTAACTAAGAAGAAAGTGAAGAAAGTTTTTATGAGAACATTTTCATGTCCTTAGATAATTTGTACTCGTTAAATGCAAATTTGATTTGGCTTTTTTTTTTTTTGTATTTACAAAGGAAAATGCATTTTTTAAACCAGCTGTGTTAATGCTACTCGAAATTGTTATGATGCAATGGTATTATCTTGTGCATAAGTACAAAAAGCTGTGCTAGTAGCTTGGCTCTCCAGCTCTGTACAGGGCCTTTCTGAGGAGCACAAGGGCTGTGTCCACACGAGCGTGGATGTATGGTTCCCCAGGAACAACCAGCAGTGGTGCATCTTGTGCCACCGCTACTTGTCCCCAGGGAATACCTGAGATACGCGCCCTCTGGTGCACAGCAGGTTACCCCGGGTGGGGTAGGGGAAGCTGGGGCCAGCACTGGGTTAGCCCCAGCAGCCTTACCTGGGATCCTGGGGGCTTCCTGGGGCTGCAGATCCTGCCGGGTGGAGCCTGGCTGGCAGCAAGAGTGTGGCTCTGGCTGGTCAGGCTCCAGTTTTGAGCAGGTGTTGCTCCGCTCTTTTTTTTGACCCCTGGATATGTGGTATGTGGCACCGCAGACATGTCTGCAGTGCCACATACCACACAACTGCGCTCATCTGAACGTGGCCAAGGAGGCAGGTCTGGGAAACAAGGCTGGATAAGCAGCCATCCCCAGACAATGCAACACCTACTAGATTCGTGGAATTTCATTTTCTCCAAATGGATGATCCAACACTTAACACATGGGGTAAGGGACAACGCTTCCCAAGGATTTGTTTTTAGCATCCCACTGACAGTATCAGTATATCTTAGCTAGCCATAGGAAGGGTTGGTTTATCAGCATGAGAATCCATTTTAATTAACCTGATTAACATTACAAAGGTGACATGCCAAGTGCTTTTGAGTTTTGAGATATGGTATGCTAACCATTAAAGTCTAAGAACCTGTCCATTAGGTGTAGATCCCGGGTGTCAAGCTCCCTTGGCCCTCTAGGCTGGATTTGGACTATGGAGAACCTTACATGCCAGATCAAGACCAGCCTCATGGGCTGAATCCAGACCCGCCTCCAGCTGCAGGTGCAGGGCAAGTGGTGGTGGCGTTTACCACCACAGGCCCTTGAGCTTTGTGTTGTAATGCACCTGTTGCTTTCCCCTTTGCTGCACACATACACTCCCCAGTAGGGCTCCATATTCCAGAATTTGGTGGTCCTCCCCCTGATCACCCAACCCCTGGATTCGAGCCCTTCCAGAAATCCTGCAGGCTGGCTGATCCAGCTCAGTGGAACAGATCCAGATCCAAACCCTGATACAAGTGATTAGCTGGATCCACTTTGGCAGATCCTACACTTCTAATACAATCTGTTTGGGAGAGAAATACAGAGGAAACAAAATGCCAAGAGACCTCCCTCACTGCAGAAAACCAGGAATATGGAATACCACTGGGTTACTGAACATGTATATCATTGTGAACATTTTTAATTGATCAGAGGATGTGAAGCCTTATTCAACTTTAGGCTGGTATTTCCCCTCCTTAAGTCTCTTAGGATCTTCCATAATGTCTGTATTTTCCTCCTATTTCTTGTTAGCTCAACTGTATCATCATAATTTACTTTATATGAATTCTCTTCCCTCCCTTCATTGCTCCTCAAACAGAAATTTACACTGGTGATATATATTCAGCGCTGCACCCTTGACATTACTTTAATTCCCTCTTCCCTTTTCCATAAGCTCTCAGAGATTCACAGATTGGACAGAGACTTGTTGCTTTTGGCACTGGCTTTTTACATAGATTCCCAGTTCCGTAGGAGGATCCCAACAAATCCTGCCAGTAGAGCAGTGCAAATAGTAAAACTCAATCTACCCTTAGGTGTGGTGTAGTCTAGTGTTAGTGTTATAGGCACATTCCTTCCCTGCCATGTTAATGAAGCATTACAGCATAGACTAGCTTTTACAAAACTGTACCATCTCAGTTGTTAATCATTAATAATCCAGGTATAAGTGAAAACCCTGGCTGAGATGTTTTACTTAGCCAGGAACATTACACTCTGTGTCCATACAGCAACAAGAAGTTTGTTATCAAACTGCGTATGAAGGGAACGGCAGTCTACAAACTCTTAGGGATTGGTATGTCCATGCAAGGCTTTCAAGGAGTAAAGGTTTATGAAGACCCTGCACAGAAAACGTACTGCTTTGGTTGACAGACTTCCAGCCCGTTACCTGTAGCTTCATCTAATTATCAGTGCACAAGAGTAGGAGTCACAATACCATGTTTATGGGTCCTAATTTTGAAAATGACTCACCTCTCACCTAGAGCACATCATTGCAGGCAGTGCTTTCCAGTATTCATTTATATGGTCAGCTCAACACTTCTGAGAATCAGACCCTCAATTTACTCCATATAGTCACTTTTGAAAATTCGGATCTTAAATCCTGTGCGTGTCAGTTCCCCCATTTGTACATTGGATATAGTATTATTTACTGACTTTGGGGTACTATGAACCTCAATCTGGTATTCTCTGTAAGTTGTAAATGGCTTTGAGCTCCTCAGATGGAAGGCAACATAGACATACTACCATTATGTCATACATAACACAGCCATACCTTTTTTTGCACATGTAAACTTGAGAAATTCATATCTTCTTATGAACCTCACTCACTTCATCACAAAAGTTTGCCTTATAAAAATATTGAGACCTGAAAATTGGAGCTTCCTTTCAAGGTATGGTTCTAAGTATGGAGAATTAGGATTCCCCAGTGTTATTAAATTGTGTATGTGTGCATTGGAAAATAGGAATTATCCTATCTCAAAGCAAGCATAAATATTTTAAAGCACACATTACATTAATTGCATTGAAGTTCATCTGAAACACCCCAGAATT
This sequence comes from Alligator sinensis, assembly GCF_000455745.1. Lineage (NCBI taxonomy): Eukaryota > Metazoa > Chordata > Crocodylia > Alligatoridae > Alligator > Alligator sinensis. Next base: position 796,548 of record NW_005842244.1, on the reverse strand, counting down.
TTTGTTGAAGAAAAGTAAGATGATAATATATGGTGGCCTACAACATATATTTGAATATTTTAAAACCACTGTTATTGGGCCAAGTAATTATGTACTACAGCCATTGCATCCTGCTAGGTTTTTGTGTTTTATGGGTTTCTAATGCTATGTAGCATAAAAGTTAGAGGATTTTCTCTCAGACTGCTGAATTGAAATGTCTGATTATGAAGGCCACCCTTGTCTCCTTCCCTCTTGATTTGCAGTAGCCAATAACAAACTACATTACTAATAAAACAAGCCATCCTCATTGATTAGATTAGCATTTTGTGTGTGTTGAGCAAACGAATGAGAGATGAAGTAGTAGACTGTATTCAACTGTATGATCAGACAATAAAGAATCAGTTAATTTGAAGCTAGGTATCATTTTATTTGGATACGCAGGGCCCTTCTGTAGGTTGTTGGCCACTTATACACATGAGTAGTCCTAATGAAATTAATGGGACTCCTTCTGTCAGTAAGCGCTCAACGGTGTGAGAAAAGACTTTGCAAAACCCCTCCAGTTACCAACCCTAAGAAATAGACATGACATATAGGATGGAAAAGAGAGTTGATCCACCTATCCTTTCCCCTTCTGTTCAGCCCAAGAGCCATACCAAACCCATCCAGCCCCATGATGAATGGATGAATTTCTTTCTGCATACCTTCTTAAGTATCTAAGAGGGATTGAAAGAAAGCATTCCTCTTCTCCAACCCTGGAAATGGTTATTACCCCAGTTCCTAGCCCAAGCAAGCAAAAAAGACTGGGGAATCAAGCCACCGCCCTTGCATAGCAGCATACAGCCCTTGTCCGTTCCACTAAACAGAAGGTATATTGGTTTCATTGGGGGCTAATGCTCAGATAGCTGCTGTATAAAGTGATAATTAAGTTTACTAATAGCTCATTAAACACTGATCAATCTTCCTAGAAATAGTAATATTATAACTGTAATGAAACAAGAGTATTTTCTATCAGCTTGTTTTGAGGTCACAATAATTGGCTTCATTACAATTCAGAAAGTATTTTTAAAAAGTTATTTATCTGCACATGTTATAATGTAGTTTGTTCTCCTAGATATATCCACTAAGGCTTTTAAGTTGCCTTAACTCCCTGCATGCTGTAATCTTTCTCATAGCATTAAAGTGGTGCAAGTGCCAGTTCAAATTATGCAAGATGTATTCTACCCTTTGTACCCCGAAGGTACTTATTCTCAAAATTGACCATATTAGAGTACTAATTGGCTAAGGCACAATGCTGGCTGATGTGAAATGCTTTCAAACACCATGAAACAGCTGTGTTTATCAGAAATATGGTGAGTGACTTTTTAATAAGGAAAGCTGGCAATAATCCAGATTTGTTGAAAGGAATTTACACGTCTGTGTACAATACAATACAAGAGGTGAAGAGTCGAAGACTAAAACAATAGCTTTAAAACCACAGATTTCAGTGATGAGAGCAGTCGCCAAAGGAAAGAAAAAAAAAATGAAGAAACTTGGGCTGCAAGTTTCCAAGGTGCTAAGAAATTCATTCATTCAGTCCTGCTG
>NW_005842244.1:720154-794944 GCF_000455745.1 Alligator sinensis | reverse complement strand
TGCTGAATTGCAGTGACAGTGAATCCAGCATTCTTTTAAACACCTTTGAAAATCACTACTGTCTCACTTCCTTTTGGGAATGGACTTTGGTGGCCAACTGCAGAACGCTGACTTCTTGAATGTGGCTTTCGCAGTGTCTCAGCGATGCTGACTATTAGAAGAGCATGTAAGTACATAATGATAGCACTGAGCATACACTCACTTGGCAGAGTGAAAAGCCACGTGACTCAAGGTGGAAAGCACCATTGGGAGCCATGCTCTCCATTGGTGGAACCTGTCCCTCAGCATGCCAGCAGCAGAATTACAGGCTGCTGAAGTTCAATATCATTTTGCAAAATTGGTTTTAAGTGGAGAAGACCAATTTGGCAAATTGCTAATAACAGGCTTTTGGCCTGTAGATGAGCAAAGTTTTTTGTGAACCCAATCCTGTTTTCACTGAAACTCAGCTGGAGTTTTGCCTTCAGTCAGAACAGACACAGGTCCCAAATTGGTTTCCATAGGCCTGACTTGGGGGTTAGGTGTCACTGATATTTACTACCACGTCAAGTAGGTGAACATTAACTGCACCTTCAAAATATAATAAAAAAGAGCTCACTCAGCATAGAAATGCACGAGAGAGAAATACTCAAGGAGACTAGATAGGCTGATCAAGCTCTTGTGGACACCAATGAGAGTAGGACTGGAGAAACATGGCTTGATTTTCAGTAATGCTGGGCACATCTACACATGCAATTCATGCACCTGAATTTACTGCAAATTTATTTCCATGCCTGGGTTGGGAGCAAATTGAGCCCGACAGGAGCAACCTAATTCAGGGCTGCTCCTGCCCTGCTCTGCCCCCTTGCAGCAGCAAGGGAGAGCTCCAGGTTCCCCTGGGTGCCAGCCTCGTGCTGGTAGGGGGCTCTGGGGGCAGCCCTGGGCTAGTAGGGAGCATGGGAATCGGGCCTGAGTTGTGCAGGGGTGGGAAGAGCTGTCCCAGCTCTGGTAGTAGCTCCCAACTGCACAAAGCTCTGGACTAAACCATAAGCTCTCCCCCTGCCCTCCCTCCCCCCGGCCCCTGCCAGCTTGGGGCTTTGCCAGACAGCAGTTGTGGCCCCCTGCTGCCTGGGCTGATCGGGAGTAATTTGCTCCCGGTCAGCGTCTACATGTGCATTTTGGCAAATTAATTTAAAGTGCCGTTTTCTACTACTTGTGTTTGTTGGTACTAGGCAAACAGCGCTTTAAATTAATCTAGTGTGCAGTAATTGCTGCATACATGTAGATGGTGATCTTTACTGAGGTTACATTTGTCTAGTGCGCAGCAAAGTGCATGTGTACATGTATCCAATGAGTGCTCACACTGCAGTCAAACAGAGCTTGGGCATCTGCACCACTGAAAGTCAGCCCCTATTCTGGGTTAGTTATTGGTCCCACATGTGGAACAAAGTGCTGAAAACCATCTGGAAATGTTCCTACCATGAGAGAGACTCTCCAGTACCAAAGGAAGGCAAATAGGCCTCATACTTACACCTCTTAAAATGCTCAGCAAAGGGCTATGTTTGAGGACTGGACATGGGGATGGATGAGGTTGACACTCTGGGCTCTGACTATCTAGGCTGCTATATTGAAAGTCTCTGGAAACAAACTGAGCACTAGCAGTCCAGGTTCTGGAATTGGACTTGGCCAATAAGTCAGCAGTCTTGAGAAAGAGAGAGCTTCAAAACTTACTGAAATCCTTGTATATATATTCTACAGGATAACTACTGAAAAGATAGTAAAAGAAGTTTAAAACAAAACCAAAAACAATGCCCTCCAAATAATAAGCACCTGTCCCTCTAATTACGGCCAGAGATCTTCTTGCATGGTCAAAAATGATCATTCAACCTATGTGTGAGACTCCTGTTTCCTATCAAATGGTGGCAACTTTTGCTTTTTTATTTAAATCATTGCAATGGGTTCTCATAAGCAAGATAAAAACAACTGTTAAAAAAACATGTGGAGATTATTTCATAATGAAATGCAGTTGATAAGTTTACACTAGAAATGTAAGTTCTCTTTAAAAACATAACCTTTAGGTGTGTGATGATATAATTCTGCTTTGATACTAAAAAGGGCATGGTAATGGAATCTGTGACTTTGGAGTGATATATTGCTGTTAAGTTAATGGGACTCCACATTCCCATTTCTAATATCAGTGTTTTTTCCCCCTTTCATTCTGTAGATGGTAAGCTGATACTACATAAACATTGTTAAAGCTATAGTTCCACGCTACAGTAATTCACTTAACTTTAAGATGATTTATGGTTCTGTCAATAGGGGAGGTTGAAAATCCAGAGCTCTGATGCTTAAACATGGGTTCCATATTTAAAGTAATAATGTGCTTTTTGTGTGCGTCTGAGGATAGAGAATTTAGCATAAAGCAGAGATAAAAATATTACAGTTCAGTGCGCCGTTCAAAGCATATAGTTTAACTTCTTGGATATATCAAAGAAAGCAAGGAAACTGAATATGTAATCAGTGAAGAGATGGGTAAAACACTTTGGTCCTGCAGATTTTATTTTTATGTTATTTTTTTTTGAGATGCATGAAATCCTGTTAGTATTTTTACCATCCCCTCCCCTTTTATTCAGCTCCCTTTGTCAGGATCAGTTTAAATCTAGGTCCACTGTGTTAATCACCCCCTATTCTTCTTTCTGGCACTCGCCCTCAAGGCATTTTGCCTCTTTAAGAGATTAAGAGACCAAGTCATCTTGTTGCTTTAACATGTCCTCACTGGAACAACATATTAACACAATTCCTCTGCAAAAGAGCCCTCTTTAGAAGTTTGCTGCAGGGATGACAAATTAACCCAGCATGGTGTCCCACACATCTATCTCAGTACAAATTATTAGTGTAATAGAGCTTTTAGTTATGCATTTATCTAGTAATTATTGAACGGTTATACAAAACGGAGCTGAGCAATCATGGCCCTTTATGAGGCAAGCTCAGTGGGTGGCCTTACAGTTAATTTAGGATAGTACTCCTCTAAGCAGTTCACTCACACACAAATTAGCTAAACAGCCTGCTCCTTTAAATATTTCCTATGTCACAGGGTAACTCTTTAAAATACAATAAAGGTAGGGTTTTAATTACACGGTCCCTGACTTTTGTTTAGCTGCAGTTTTAACCATTTGCAAACCCTCCTCTCTCTCTCTCTCTCTCACTGGGAGGGCAACAACCTACTTCATCAGATGCCAAGAATGGACCGACAAAGTTGGCTATTTCCTACAAAAGCTTATGCCCTTTAGTCTTTAAGGTGCCATTCTCCCCTGCCTTCTGTCTGACTTCAGACTAGCATGGCTAATTACTTCTTTTTAAGCTGCATTGGTCAGTGTTACATTATATCTAGGCCCTGCATAGCCTATATGACATCTGCCTGTTGTGGCACAACTGTTTGGCTTGCTGCCTTCAATGTCTTACATCAAAAGATCTAGTTTGGATATAGTCACCCTTTTTCATTTGCTGGTGTCCACTCTTAGGAAGGGTAGGAGGCAGTCCTGTCTGGAATGTGTCTTTTCAAAATCTTCTTTTTTGGTTGCACATCATTAAAGCGGGCTTCCAGATGTTCACAAACTGATTCACTGTGGCCATGTTTACATGTGCGTTAATGTGCCATAGGTATTGCGCATTAAGTTTAGTGCCTATAATAAAAGGCACATGCCTTTTAGTGGCTCTAATGTACAGTAGACTAATTCTACTTTGCAGTAGTACAATAGTACGGCTTTTGCCACGATGTGCTAATGAGCAGCAAAATTAGTCTTGTGTAGATGCAACCCTGTGTGTTGTAGTGTAGTGGGCCACCAACAGAAAGGGTTTTGAAGCCCACTTCCAAGTCTCGGCAGAAACGCTGTGTTACGTGAGTGGAACAACATTAAGACAGTCACTCCCCTAGCTGTCTTTTTCCTGCCCTTCTCTCCTCTGCCTGCATACCCATTTCTTCAGGTTCCTCACTATCTGCCATGTGTCTTGTTCTTTGCACATATGTCTCCCCTTCATTTCTGAACACTGGTTTTCTTCCTCCCTTTCTTTGTTTCTTTCCTTTTCTTGGTTGCAAGAAATTATAAGTCATACTGTGTGATGTACAGAGGTGAGGTACACATGGGCTGCTATATAATCTAAGATCACTTTATCATGGTTGGTTTAACTTTGGTGACTTTATACATGGACCTGGCAGGGAAGTGTAAATAGCAACATACTGGACATATCTACACATGCATTAAGACACTTTTGCACATTCAATTTAGTACTTCTGGGCATTTTACACATGCTCTAGGAGTGTGTGTGTGGGGGGGGGCACTTTAATTAAAGCAGCTCCGAGTACCACTGTAATTAAAGCGCCAGAAGCATTTTGTGTATCAGCGTCCCTGTGTTTCAAGATGGCAGCACAGGCGTTTTATCTAAAGCTCATCAAATGAGTTTTAGTTAAAATGCCCCCGCCGCCGTTTCGAAGCGCACAGGCACTAATACATGAGACACATGGGCTAGCTGGAGCACAGTAATTACTATGCTCCAGCAGACACAATTAATCAAGTCTGCAAATTGATTAATCGAGTCTGCTTTGATACACTGTAATTACAGTGTCGGAGCAGCCTCCTGGTTCATGTATAGGCACTCTGTAATGTGATGTACTAAACAAATGTGCATTAGGCTGCCTTAATGCACACTAACGAATGCACACGGTTTTAAAACGGGGCTTAACACACAACAGCCTATTTATTGCACAATAGCCTGTTTAATGTGCATTAGTATAATTGCATGTTTTTTTACCTGATGCTTTAATGCACAGTAAAATAGGCTACTGTACATTAAAGCGAACGTGTAGATTCACCCACTGAAGCCCAGATATTGCTGGCACCCATAGTATTCTTGTCTGTTGAAGATAATGAATAAGGATGCTAGCAACATGCAATGGCTTTGCAATGTGTTAGCACTATAAGACAAGATGATGACAACCAAACAGCCTCACCCTTGCGTAATATTAATTTATTGTCTAAAAACTCTTATCTGCCTGAATTTTCAAAGCTCTGAAATGGAATTTAAGTTGATGGTCATGTTAAAATTAAGCCTACAAATGATGCCACCAGATGCTTTAGTCTGAGCCTTAGCTACACTGGTCTGGAGAAGATATCAGTGTATTCAAAGAGTCATCTCCAGAAAACCTGCCCTAAACATATATGGATGCATGAAGCACTTTGGTTACTTAGCACCAAGCGATCTTGGTAATCTTGCCACCATCTGCTGGAACTAATCAGTTATAAGCATCCTTGGGCCAGCACTTATCTGGTCTTCTGGTTAACTGGCTGCAGAACCTCTCAGCTGGCCATGGCATAGCTAAGTTGAACGTGGGCAACAGCACTGACAGAGATGAAGACACTGTAAACAGACTTCAGTAACATAGTACAGCTGTTTGCTGCATCCCTCATCATGGGAACAGAGGTTCTCCAGCTGTTTAGTCCTGTGGTACACCTCCGAACAGAGAGATCCCGTAACGGATCTGCTCCTCCACTCTGCTGTTTGTTCGCAGAAGGCTTCATTCTGCAGACTGTTGGGAAAGGCTTTCTTGGTGTTTGCTTGTCTGCAGACTAAGAAGTACGCTCTAGGAGGGGTCCAAAGAATGGCTGGAAGCCTGGGAATGGTGCAAGAATATGTTGAAGAACTTAAAAGCAATGGGCTGCTAAGTGGCATATAACTAAAATACTCCACAGCCTCTTCTTTGTAACCTACTTTGTTCACTGCGCAAGTAAAATTTATTCACGTTAATGTGAAATGTTTGCACACACACACATCAAAAGGAGAATAGATCCCTGCACGATTGTTTGGTTGGCTCAGAGGTTTATTTTAGCTGTGACCTACTTACATATTAGTCCTTTCTCCCAGATTCTTCTCAGCAGAATGGGGAGTACTCATTGCACCATACTCTTCCCACAACACATTTAAAATATTGCATGCGGCTGACCATAATGTAATGTGAAAGCTGAGATTCCCATCATGCAAGGTAAATATGCAGTGTGCAATGTATTTACTATCTTTTACTATCTTGCTGCAAAGTTGTAACTTCCAACAGAGAGTCGTACATGAGCACTGCCTGGGAAATATGATTTCATTTCATATAGGGATGGTATTGTTCCTTATGTTTCTCCTGTTTATGCCGGTAAAGCTTCCTTTCTCTCTATTGTACATTTGGGGAATGAGGTGTATTTGCAGAGGAATAAAGCTTAGCACAAGACCCTTAATGGATGTTATTCTTAAGAGGGTTAGGAGAAAATTTAGAGATTTAGAGTGGGATTCTTCTTGAAAAGACTGCCAAACTGTTTGTGAACAAAGTGGAATGAAACTTGTCTGGATGACGTTGAAAAAAAATCAGTTTTTTGCGTAATGCGTTAGGAACTATGAAAGTTTTCTATAGTAGTGATTCTCAATCAGCATGCCAGGGCACTATGAGATCCTTTGCAGAGTGCCAGGAGGTGGGAGAGGATAAGCCAGGTATGAGGAAATAAGCAGATAAATGCAGGCACAAGCTCATCCCTGCCAGTCTATTGATCTGCCCCCCACTGCCTGAACCCACTGCAAAAAGGTAAGCACTGTAATAAATAGGTTAGTTTTTGAAATAGGGTGCCGCTCAATTCACAAAAGTGATGGAAGGCTGCCTTGAGTCTAGAAAAGGTTGAAAACCATTGTTCGACAGAGTTAGTATAAGGGTTTATTCCCCCATTTAAGAATAACAGGAAGGAAAATCATTATAATTTTCTCTTTCAAATTCTCTGTATCCTTGTAGACAGCCTCCTCACATAACGGACAGGATGTCCCTACTTACTGTACAACAAATGTCACAAAAGAGATTCTAGATTAAATTTAAACAAGGTTTGCAAAGCAACAGATTTGAGCTTAAACCACATAACATGAAAAATGCACAAGGTGTAAATAAGGGCATGTTAGGGTGTTTAATGAACTGGATTATTTTAAATAAAATAATATGGGTATAAGATAAAATGTAACTACATACTGAATGGGATTTGGTAACCAGCAAATAAAACAGGTGTAAAGGGCAGAAGATTTTTTACAAAGTAGGGGTAGAGTTGACTGATTTGCAGCTGAATAAACTGTAATTTTCATATCATGCCTGTTATTATAACCAATTATCAAGGTTTTTTAAAGGTATTGTATGCTTGCCTGGTAGCGTAGGCCCAGATCCTCAAACACATTTAAGTGTCTAATTAAGAGTTCAGGTAGTGAATACCTTTTGAGGATCTTGACCCTAGTCTTTGCAGGGGAAAAAAGATCATTTTTATAAAAGCCAAGAGCAAAAAGCCTTACACAAGTGATACATCCAGTGTGTTTTAAATTCCTTAAACTTCAAAGAAACACTAAGCCTGATTTCAACCTTTTTCAGTTTTAGGTTGGTAAAATCCCACTGATTTATGCTTCATCAACTGATACTATGTAGACAATGGGATACTCCTGGTTTGGACGAATATAAACAAGACCATAGGAAGTCTAAAAAGGACACTTTATAAAGAAAATGTGGACCTTCTTTCATCCAGGTCTGAGTTTCCCCATCTCACCAACTGACATAGCCAACAATTATCTACTCTAAAAGAAGCAAAATCCAAGAGCAGTGATTATTCATCCACATTTTTATATCTTCAAAAAGATTAGCCAAAAGATCCACTCATTTCTGTACACTATTAAACACACATACGCACTCCTTTTCTAATATGAATTCTGTCTCATATTTATTTTTCTAGGTTAATGTAGAGATATCTTTGTAAGCACATGGAGACCCAGAGAATATCTGTTCTTTTTGAAAAAAATCAATCAGTAAATTTTGTGAAGAAAACCAGCCAAACTGTTGTAGAAACCAAGCTGCAACATCAAAGGAGTCGACTAACAAGGGTAGTTCTTCAGCACACTAGTTCCAATAATATGAATATAAAATGACACATGAGGAAGAAACAGGACTGTGAAAAGATAAATGTGATTTAGATGCTGAATGAAGATTCCCTATATCAAGCACAGAAACAAAACCTCCAATCTATCTCAACACGGATAGTAAGAACACGCAGTAAGTACCACATCCTGTGATTTTCTTATAAAGACGACTCTGGACATGTTGAACTATCATCAGATGTTTGAACAAATAAAGTAACAAAGCCAAGCATGATTCTTAAGAACTACAACCTATCAAACTATAAGCCTATTAACTTTGAACAAGAAAAACCTTTTCTCAAGTGTACCATGTTTCGATGGATACAGTCAATGGAAAATCGTTCTGGTGGCTACGGACAACAGAAAATCATTCTGATACAGGGTGCTGAGGCTAAAGTTTAAGCTGATTGGGGCTCTTGGGTAAGGCCTCACCTCTGGGTCCTGTAATGACAGGTCGATGATGCTGTGTGAATGCCGTTCCAAGGGAGGAGGTCTGCGAAGGCGAGGGACTGCTGAAACCAGACTTCTCTGACTTCTTTAATGTGATTGGAGATGTCATTCCTGGCAAGAATGATTGATAAGTGCAATTTAATAATGCTAGGTCATGGAACGACAGCCTATGCATTGTGAAAGTGGGTGCAGAAGCAGCTAGATAAACTTAAAGGACAAAATAAAATTGAATACAACAGCAAGTTGAAGGCTCACTTATATTTATGATTGTTTTGGGAGAAGAGGTGGCCATGGTTTGCTCTATACAATAAGTACTAAAACGCAGCCAGATTTTTCTTTTAAATCTTTAGTATGGTTAAGATGCAGCTCATTATTATCAAAACTGAAGTTTACTTTATTTGTAAGGGCTGGATCACGTGGACTTTACTAGATTATTGCAGACTGAAATATTAAATGAACTAAACAACCAATGACAGAGAATGAAGAAGCTGGAATCCAAACTCTAAATTTCTTTACCCTCTGCCAGCTTAGTCTGGACTCTGATAGTTCAGACTAAACTGGCAGAGTTTTTAAAAATAATTTATTCATGGGGTTACCTTTTGCTTTTTAAGAAATGTGAACGTAGATGTCTTTATATTAAAAGCCACATATACAACCTTTTAGGGCAGTTATTCTACCCAGGGAATCTATCAAAAACTTGCAATGGAAAACAGAATGACAACTGCAGCGTTAATATGATTACTTTGAGATATTTTTCTAGCTGAACTTCTTCTGTTGACATGATATGAAGAGAATGGATCAACCCTGTGTTCCACTCAGTTCTGACATGAATTTAGAAAAATTGGTAGGATGGATGTTTTGCAATCCTTTACATGCTGTCTATGCTAGAATAGAGAATGTGCAGTATATACACAGATTGTTCATATTATGTATATAACAATATCTGTATCTCTACAAAATTGATATGCACACATTCTGATTATTTATCATGCATATATATACTTAATTTTCAGCATATCTATCTATGGACAGATATGCAGAAACTATAAAGCAAAATTGATGAGATAACTTGAAACAATAAAAATGCAGAAATGCTTATAAATAGAACTTCCAATAGCAAGTCACTTTGGACTCTTTTCCGATCCTTTATATTTAATACCATAAATTTATGGAAAATGGAAGAGAATGTTTTATGTATATCCCATAAGATCAAGATAAGTTGCCATTGGAACTTTAACTTTTACATTCCTTCATTTTTTAATTAGTTTAAGACTGTAAGATTGTACTGACTTAGAGTCTGAATTTAATTAATTTATTTTTTAAAGTAAATAGAAAAAATGTGTGTGCTTAATAGCATCAGCTTTATAGTCCCCGAGACATCAATTTACAACCCTCAGCTGTCTGTTTGCACATTGCACAATCGGGGTCTAAATGTTTCCAATTAAGTATTGCTGTTCACATCTCAATAAGTTAAATAAAGTTGGGCAATAGGTAAAATCCTAATTTTCCAGCTATGACTGTCTTTTAAGATTTCACGTTGTGGCAAGGGAAGGCATTTTCTCTTTGTGGCAAGAAAACATTAGAAACTAAAAATAAAATTTTTTTAGAAATTTAAAAAAATAAAAGTTCAGCATTGATAGGCTATTGCAACAAAGTTACAGGATCAGGAATTGCCTCCTGGTGGTTTTTTCTACTGATGAAAATAGTGCGGGTTCAGTTGAGGCAAAGGAGAGAGAGAGAGAGGTAGAATGAAGTCTGATGTGTTTGAATGAAATATTTGCAATCTTTTTAATGCAAACTCTGCTAATGCACCTCATCCTATGGTTAGCTGCCCAGGAGAACGTGCACTTCGATGTCACAAATAGGATGGAATTTATTTAGCTCTGCCCAAAATTTTAACAGTTGTTATGTGGACATATGTTATCAACACTAAGAATTATAAGTGTTTTCTTACAGTCAGTAGACATTCTTCCTCAATAAAGACAATGCCCATTACAAGAGACAATGTCAAGTGTTTCTGTTGTATCCTTGTGTAGGACAGGTACACACTATCTAAATATGGGTGTGCACTGAATATACAATGGGCCATACTGCCCTCAGTGCTGTAGTAAATGTGTTATTTTGTGTGTGATAGCTTTTACTGGACCAACTGTATAATTAAAGGAGATGGTCAAACTTTAAGGAACAAGTGTCCTTCCCAGTGCTGGCACAGCCATGCATGAGGAGGAGCACCCCCCCAACACAGACACGCAAAGGCTAGTGTCTATCACAGTATTTATACTAAGGCATACACAGCGACTACTTTCTTTGTGATCATAAGCTCCCTTGTATGGGGAGAACGTGTGCCACTCTTCCATACAGTCTCTATTGCTTCTTGAGTGGTATGACAAAGCCTTTAAGCCAGCCAATAAAATATTCTTCTTTTCTTGCACTAAAATTGATTTAGTTGATGTCACCAATTTTTCTATGTACAGAAAATCTCTTTTGAGCTATATATATCCACTTTCAACCAAATGCCAATTTGAGCAATGGAGTTTTCAACTGGTAATGAAAATGCCAAATGATCTTGCACAATGATAGTGCTGAGTGGTGTCATCACCGCGGGGGCGGGGGGTCCTTTTTATAAGGTCAACATTGCTATTATAACGTGTAACTGGAATTTCTAATGTACACTTAGCCATGAAAGAACCAATAGGTAGGCAGAGAAATGTTTACGTAGGAGTTGTTGTTTTTATTCTTGCCATTGGATGCTGTTTTTGAAACAATATAGTTTCTAATTTTTTAACTCATTACATTTTCCCCCCTGAATTATTTATTTATTACAAGTGATTACACCTACTTGATCGCAAGAAAAAAATGGCTGCTTCCTAGTTCAGAAGAACATTCAAAGAAGATTTTAATTACTTAATATTGACCACAAGCAGCACAGGAGATGAGCTGCCAACTCATTTTCAAAGCATGTTTTGTCCTTTAAGAGGGGAGGGGAATGGCAAAAGTTAGGCAGTGCAAAGCAATTAGCATCATTCACATTTTATGGTGCGCCAGCATGGTGCTCTTACAGCAAAATTCAGACATTCTTTGCTTGGGTTAATAAAAGAAGAAATACAGTCCACATGCAAGAAAGAGGTTTCCAAGAACAAGCCAAAATATGTCCCATTCTTCTAAATTTATCACAGCCATGTCACATCATCCTTGAGACTGCCAGGAATGTCAGTTGTTTTTTCTGGGTTTTTTTAATTAAAAAAACCCTCTCATTTAGCACCATGATATGTTTGGTTAATATGCCTGATAGATCCTGTGTATGTTTTAGTCCATCCATTTGATACATTTCTCTTCTATTTTTTCACTAAGTTTTTTTTCTTTTAATTGCTGGTCTTTCTCTTGACGCTGCATTCAGGAACTGAAAGTAAAACCACAGAGGCCTCCAGCTGAATCATCCAGAAAAAACGTGGGGCTAGATGCTACAGCTCTTACTCATGCGAGAAGCTTTTCTGATTTAATCTGGAGTTGCATGATGCCAGCACCTCTAAAATCAGGCCACTTTGTTAAACAGTACTTTGCTCCCTCGTGGGGGTTTTGTGGAGATAAATATTAGTGTGGCAGGACCTAGGTTGGCTGGGTGACTAAATAGAATTTAGATGTCCAAGGTTTGGCATGCAAGTTTAAAAATCCTGGCTTGTTTTAGAGATCTTACATTGTATACCTGATAACATGGTGGTTTTTAAAAACAGAAGGACTAGATTTCAATAGCCCTGGACAAAAAGTAACACGTAAGCTGCACTGTTCCCTGTGACGTTGGCACAAAGGCATTCCAGAGTCACAACTCTTGCCTGATTTCACCCTGCTACACGAGAGTAGCAAAGTGACGTGTCCTTCGAACTAGTTAGCTGCATGGGCCAGTCAATCAGATGGCATCAAGTTTTCCCCCTTTCTTGGCTTCTTCTTGCTGATCTGCTCTGAGGAAAGAGTAGCCCAGCCCTAGCTGGCCCCGAGGTCTGGGTAAACGCTGTGGGGTCTAAGGGTGATTTTACTCTGGTTTGCGTAGATATGTAGTCTGAATCACAGTCCAGCCCTTCATTTCTTTCTTGGAGTCACAAATGAGGTCTGATCCTCTGCTGATTGATGTGAATCTAACTGTAAGGATAGTCAGGTCTATTATACTTTCATTTTATGACAGTTTTGACTACAGAATAAATGTAAAAGCTCAGTGCTATATAAAAGGAAAATAAAGTGATTGTAGAGCAGGTGGTAATCTACACTGATATATTACTTTAATTTATTGTACTGAGATTCTTACAATTATGTAGAAAAGGCCAAACATATTAGGCCATAGCCTGCTCACCTTATTAAAGCAAGTCAGAGTATGTGAGAGTTCATTTGGATCAAGATCAGGCCCACAATGGTGCTAAATGGAACAAGATGTGCTTATTTTTCCCAAAAGGGAGTATTAATTTGTCACTGGTGTTCAGTTAAAAAGAGGTTTCATTGCAGTATGCAATAAACAGAAAATTCAAGATAGCAGTAATCTTGAAACTATTGGCTGTGGTTGTTTCTCTCGAAAACTTTGTGCCAATTTTCAAAATGAAAGCTTTCTGAATTTTCATTAATTTGGCATCTTCCTCCACACACAGCTATTTTGTTCATTCCAGATCATGCATCACACCCTTCCGCTCAATGCACAAATGCAAGCGCAAATGGAATCCTCGTCCTTGAGTGCCTCTGGTTACTGGAGCCATTTGTACTGATGGTGAAGTCCCGCAGTAAGACCTTCCAAAACTCTGCACTTCGCAAACCTCCAACCCATATTTAATCAATGAATGTACAGGAATATATTGCGTTCATCATCTTCTACGGGTCACTGAAGCACTATGATATTTTCAAATCCCATACCCCCTATTATTTGTCAGTACAAGTAGTACGTGACAAAACGAGTCTTCTTGAGTATATCCCCAGTCTTATCATTTCCATGTATGTGACTCACACATATGAAACGAATTAGAGAACAACATCCAAGAATTCAGTGGACAAAGACTCTTCACAAGACAAACATATTAGCTTTCTTTCCATACACACTATGGGATCATTCTCCTTTCGCTTGCACCAGTGTAAATCAGGAATAAACACAACAAAGTAGATGCAATTACACTGGTATTAGAGGAGAGTAATGCCCTCTGTCCCTAGACATCTAGGTATAATGTAAGAGCCATCCTCTTTCACTTTACTATAGCCAGTACCGATCTAACAGTTTGCCACCACAAGAACTTACAATCTACATTGTAATGCACGGCTTGGATTCAATTCAGTCATGTTTGTTAGCTATTTCCATCTCAAAGGTATTAACTGAGTAGACAGCTACTAAAATACTCCCATTAGTTCTCTGGTATTGGAATCTAAACATGAATTCCAAAAGATATATAGGAATACAGT
This sequence comes from Alligator sinensis, assembly GCF_000455745.1. Lineage (NCBI taxonomy): Eukaryota > Metazoa > Chordata > Crocodylia > Alligatoridae > Alligator > Alligator sinensis. Next base: position 781,123 of record NW_005842244.1, on the reverse strand, counting down.
GAAGACCTGTAAGGCCATTGTGAATCTATGAAAAAGAATAAGGAAAGAGCAAAACTTAACAGAGAGCCCTTAACCTGACCACAACAAAACATGTCATTCAGAAAGGCAAGTTCAAGGAAAGCCTATTAGTGTCTGGTATTGGAGGAGTCATTCAGGCACTGATCGGTCTACTGTGAAAATAACCTTGAGAATACCGCTGAGGGCAGTTACTCTTCTACAGAGGTTCTCCTCGTGTATGCTACAGTAGGAAACCTTTAATTCATCCTACTAAGTTTCCTGAAACTTTGATGGCTGTGGTAATGCCAGTCATAGTAAATCTGTTATACTTACTGCTAAGCAAACTTTATCAGTCATCACCTGACACTTGATCACATTAAGTGCCATCTGTCAGTTTATGGTCATCAAAACTCCAGTATACACATTGTACAAGGTGAATGGGAGTTCACTGCTTTTCCAACAAATATATTTTGGCTTCACCTTTTCTGCTGGTTTGGGATGCATCCTCTCTTGACCACATAAATTAAGCAGCGACTCTCAATCACTGCTTAATTACCTACGACTAAGTGTCCCGTTTCTCATAACAAAATCAAGTTTAATGAACAACAATTCGACAGACATAAAATGCAAGACCCCTATTATGTCACATATCAGTTTAAACTACTGTGAATGCTAATAAGTTACATGAAGTATCGATATCCTCCGAATGCAAACTTAGATAAATAATAAAGAAAAACCAACTAATCTGCTGGCGTCAATCAGCATATCAGAGTGGCTCTCAAATATTTGACAGGACATAACAATGGAGGTAACATAACTCCTTGAATAGATGTAACAAGTTAAATATTCCAAAAAAGCAGTGTGAACTGTGTAAAAGTCAATGTTCCAAAGGAGTTAATAGAATTACTTTGATAAAAATTAAGACTGGGCTTTTAAAGAAAACTAAGGAAGTGATGAACTGAAGCCCCATTAAAGTTTAGGGGAATTTCAGGACCAAATTTCCTTTGATATTTTAGCCAAAGACGATAATTCAACTGGGAACCAGGTTCTGGTTCTGTTAAGGGTAATGAAGATCAATATTTCATTATTGTCATTTTATATCCAGAGAGGATTTGACCCTGATAATTTTGCATTTAACTTACACATTTTTTCATAAGTGTTTAAACAAAAGTCCTTATTAAACTATGTCTCAAAGTCTTCGGGGCAACAAGACTCGGAGAGTGAATCACAGGATCCTATTTTTTGTATGTACATATGTACAATGCCATGTAAATTGATTAATATCTCTTATGTAAAGCTACATTGCAGGTATGGTATCAAAGCAATCAGTTATGTCACAAATAAGCTGTACTTAGCATACTGCCAATTACTTTATAACAGTATTTAATGAGAATTTTATATATAAGAATTATTATGTTGAATGCATAGCAAGACAGAGTAAAATATTTCGATTTAATGCATGATTGAACGTTAGCTTCAATATCATTTCCTATTGTACAGAGAAATATATAAGGATAAAAAATGTCTTTTAAAGGTAGCTTTAAACATCTAGTCATTTGAAATTCATGATAAAGTGTGTTCCATTGCAAATGTTATTTGAGAGGGTTTTTTTCAGTATATTTGGCAGATTAGATACAGCAGCAGGACAAACTGAAGTCATCCATAGAAGAATATACCTTTATGTGGGTGCTTTGGGGATGGAACATCCATGGCTGTAAGGCAAAAAAAAATGCCATCGTAAATTCAGATGGCATTTACAAAGCCCTCTAAAAAGTCTTTGCATATGATTATAGCTGAGGTATGATATTTTTGTAAGCAAAAGACCAAGAATAGATTTATGTTTCAGCTATATCTTCCCAAGATGCGTATGGATGCTAAATTGCAAGTGATACTAAAAGGTGTTTTAGTAACTTGAAGGGATGGATTCAGATATTCTGTTCTGTATTTTCACAGAAATCATTTGCTGTATACTTGTTGGCCATAATAGATCAAAACCATCGATAGCCATCCACACTATATGTTACAATGATGGCAACTAGCCTCAAAAACTATGAGATGGATATGCAGATTATTCAGACCTGTGGCCTTAGTTACTGCATACTGTTTTAAATTGACTTTTATGATGATGAGAGTAAGCTCAACACTACCATTGGTTCTGAAGACTTCAGTTCTTTATACAACCATTTAACTTATGTTTTAATTAATAAAAAGGCTGTATTTAGGATTAAAAATAAATCATAGCTATTTGAAAAGAAGCTTATTAACACTAGGATGTGTCAAGTCATATGATTACTGCATAATTTGGGGGGGGGAAGGAACAATGTGTACATATTCTCAAGCAAAATGGAGAAGCAATCTGAACATGTGTAGTATATCAAATTGTGAAATAGATTTAGGTCAGGTACAGACATCACACTTCTTCCAGTATAAGTGGTCAGAAACCAGTCTATACCTGTGACAGAACAGAAGTTCAGCACAAAAAACCAGTCTGTACCCATAACAGAACAGAAGTTCGGCGCACACAGACTGGTTTAAAAATGGTGGGAAGATTTCCACCCTTCCCCCCACCAAAGGGCAAATGTGTTTTCTGTTCACCACCAATCTAGACTACACTGCTTACAGGAAACCACATAACTTAGATTGATTTTTTTCCTCAGGCTTTTTGAATGTCTGTAGCTAGCCTTACAGTCAGACAAGTCAAGAGTGCACCTGGAGAACTTGTTATGTACTGATGATCATCGGTATTTGGTACTTCCAATACGTGAATATATAAGCTACATGAAGAAGAACGTGTTGCTGACGTACAGCTGGTATATTCTTTTATCTGAGAACCTCAGTGGCCTCATGATGGAATGGCAATTCAGTTGTGACACTACCATCAAGGAAGGATCCCCAAGAAGACTTATCATCTATAATGAGAGAAAATAATAAGATGCATCCTAAAAGTCCCTATCTCTTAGTTACAGAAGAGCACGATAGGTTAAATCAATCAAATTTGTCTCTGTTGCCAAACACTTCAGTACTCAAGAAGGGAGACAGATCTCCCTGGAAAAAAAAAGAGTTCCCACCGGAGAAGAAGTAGGAATGTTGTATTTTTTTTTGGAGGAGCTGAACATTGAAAGTATACTGGAGCGTAAGGAAACCCCAGGTTCATGTGAAATAGCAGAGATTCTGAAAGAGGAGGGAGATTTTGACAGTGGGTAGGTGCATCTCTGTATCACTAAAGAACTGGGCATATGTCAAACACACACGGTGGCAGCGTGCAAAGACAGCGTGGAACATCTATGAGTGATTGTTTGAATTTAGCGGAAGACAGAATCACCCCCTGACAACAATGGGAATTTTTTCTCTTTCACTCTATGATGAAGTCCAGAACCAGATAGCGGGAGCAAAAAGCACACCCACCACTTTTTCCTTCAAAGCTACAGATGATTCCTGAAAGCTTCAAAAAAGAAGGGAAAGAAACACCTTTATAATCCATTGTAGTCCTAAAGATACTAGAGGGTGTCTTGCCCTGAAGTCACTCAGAATTTCGTCCACGATGCAGTGGAAGGTATGTATGGCTTTCTAATGAGAAAAACTTGGGCAAAGCTGTGAAACCATCAAAATACTGTCAGCTGGGTAAGCTTCCATATTGCAAGCTCTATCAAGATGTAATCCAGAAGGATGCATGGGAAAGAAGGAGCAGACTAAGGTAACTTTAAAACCTAATTTTGTGTGGGAGGATGCACTCTACCATTTGACCAAGGAGGTATCAGGATTTGGGATAGATTTTTTTATTAGACACCATGGGAATATAAAGTCACAGAAAATGGATGGTGCTGAATTTCAAAACATGCTTGATTTGGAGTGTTTCTGTTTGATCTTTTTTATTTGAACATGCAGAACTGGAAACTACCTTCGCTTGGTTGGCTATTTCGCACCTTTTTTGGAATTATGCCCCAAAAGGTTTCCATTAGAAAGTAGATTTAACACCTTGGTGCTGGCAGGTCCAGTGTTCCAGTGTACAGCAAATGTATTTTGCATTAGGACTTAACTCTGAAAAAAATGACTTTTGATGCCCAGGGGTTAATGGTTTGCAGACCCAATGCCTTTATGGGCAGAAGATCATTCAGCACTTCTTCCTCTATAAAGAAAGTGACATCTGTGTAGAAACGGTCCAAATTTATATCTTTCCTTTTTTACTGGACTCTGGCTTCAGATTGGTATTAACATTTCACAACATAGATGCAAGGCAGACAACACATTTTAATAAGAGTAAGAGAGAAACTGGCAATTTAGGCCAGTGATATTCAACAGGAGGCTTTAAAACTCTAGCTGGCTCTTGGGGGACCTGCCAGCAGTCATCTTGGTTTGTCTGGTGGTGACTCCTTTTTGCTGAGTGTGAGCAAAACATGAGTATAAAACTATTCCTTATGCTACGAGGGCCTGGGAAAGGAGTGCAGAGAAAATGGATGAGTTATTCTCTATCTGCCATCCTCAAAGATAAGAAAGAGTTTCATAGATTCCTAGATTGTAAGGGGCTGGAAGGGACCTTGGGAGATCATCAGGTCCAGCCCCTGCACCAAGCAAGAAAGACAGCTGGGGTCAGGTGACTTCAAGGAGTTTGTGGTCACTAGTCCTAGTTTTCCCCAAGGGTGCCCTGGTGAACAATTGATGTACGCCCCTGATGTAGCGGTAAGCTGCTACCAAGTCCCCTCTCAGCCTTCTCTTTTTCAGGCTGATGCATCCCAGGTCCCTCAGCCTTTCCTCGTATGGCTTGCCGTGCAAGTCTCTGATCATACGGGTGGCTCTTCTCTGGACTCCCTCAAGCTTTGCCACGTCCTTGTTAAAGTGTGGCACCCAATACTGGACGCAGTACTCCAGCTGCAGTCTCACCAGTGCTGAGTAGAACAGAAGAATCACTTCCGTGGCTTTACTGGAGATGCATCGATTGATGCATGCCGGGGTATTATTAGCCCTGCTGGCTACAGAGTTGCACTGATGGCTCATATTCATACTGTGGTCTATTATTACCCGCAGGTCCCTTTCATTCGTAGTGCTGGTCAGATTGGCACTGCCAAGCCTGTAGGTGTGCAGGGGGTTGCTCGTCCCCAGGTGGAGCACTTTCTATTTCTCGATATTGATCTTCATTTGGTTCCGACTCGCCCAACTTGCCAGCCTGTCTAGATCTGCCTGTATCTGTAGCCTATCTTCAAGCATGACCATGCTTCCCCATAACTTGGTGTCAGCCACAAACTTGGCCGGCAAGCTCTTCACCCCCCACATCCAAATCATTGATGAAGATGTTGAATAGTATTGGACCAAGGACTGACCACGGCGGGACACCACTGGGATGGAGGTGGGATCCTCTCAGAAGAAAGGATAGGGAAAGGATGCAGCAACCATGTTACTGCAGTTTACCTTTCTGAGCTTCTTTTGTGATGCTGCATTAATAGGCAACAATTACGATAGGTCATCACAACAGAAACACCGTGACACAATGTCAGAATGCCGTGCTCTGATTATTTGGTGTCTTGCTGTGACTCCCTTTCATGATCAAATGGGGCTAGCCAGCTCTTTGTGATTCAGAGCAAACACAAGGCATTTCCTCAATATGTAAAAGTTACATATACAAATCCTCTAGACACAGACGGAAGAAGAGACTCCTGAAACTTCGTGCTTCCATATTATGTACTTTTAAGCTGGAACTTCCTGCAGGTTTAAACTTTATAATTAAGTTTGTGCTTACATGGTACATTTTTACTTTGAGTAAAAAAAACAATCGGGTTCCTGCATCTAGCTTATCTCAGCCTGTCATTTATGATGGCATATCGACTTTACAGGAGTCAAAAAGTAAAACTGATATAATAGGGAGTCCCCATAACTTCATTTAAAGCAAAAATTAGAAAGTGATCGAAATGTTTCATAGAAGACAGGAGAAATAAAATTCTAAGCCTCTTAAAATTGCCTGAACTGTGAAATCAAGTAATGAACACTAGAAAAGGTTCTGTCAGCTGGAATCAAAGCTTAGACCAGTCAGCATTTTCTTCCTAAACCTTATTATGGCAAAGCATTTGATTTTTCATCTCTGCACTCTGTTCGTCCCAACAAATAAACCAACTTGACCTCCACCTGTTACTTAGTGAAGGCCGCTGTCGTCTTTGACTAAACCCTGTTCTTTCCCTTCAAAGTCTTTGGAGTCATTAAGAAGGTGGGAAGATACAGCTGTGCACTGATCCAAGTTGATACCAGTTCATAACTAGACAGCATCTCACAGTACAAAATTACAAGCAGCAGAGGAGAAAAAAAAATGTAATGCCGATGAATTCTGGAAGGGGGCAACATATTTCATCATTTCAACAATAAGATTTTTTTCACATAAAAAGACTCACTTTGTTTGATATTATGAGCTACTATCAAGGAAGAAACTTTCTTCTTATTCCTTGACAGTGTACTTATTCTAGCACTGCATATGAAAAATGAAAGATACATCAACCTGCTAGAACATAATTAAGGTTATTCATGCTTGTTTTGGTCTTTTATAGACTGAATGCATTAGATGCATGTCAGCACGTGCAGTTTTCTCAATTTAGAAAACTTCGAAATATCTAACCCTGACTAAAGAAAAGTATGGATTTTGCACATGAAACAGCAAGAGCCTTCACTGGTCATTTCAAATACAGTATCTTGACAAAACAGTGTAAGAAGCTTTATAATACTATGACATATCAGAAAAAGCCATTTTGTATAAAGTTGGACTTTTCTTGGTGATTAATGCTATGCTCAACAAAGGAGACAGTGTCTGTCTAATTACGTTAAATACTTATCTTGTAGGGATTAGCAGGGTGTTTCTGTTCAATGTCACTCTTCATGACAATGTAATGATAGATCCGTTTACTTACAAGTGCAATTAGCAAAAATTGTACTGTTTTCTTAACTGCCCTCATATCATGAAAATATTTGATTAACACACTGAATGAAGCTTATCTAATACTCTGAGCAACATATTTTGCATACTTTTCACTCTCAAAGAGCAAGATTACAGTTTGAAAATTTTCACTTCACTCATACACATTCAAAGTTGGTACAAATAATGGAAAGATTATGTGAGCCTCACAAAGGGTGTTTGTACCCAAAAGCTTGCGAAGATGATTTTTCCCAACTATTCGAGTTGGTCTAATAAAAGATATCCCATTTATCCAAAGAACCTTGTCTGCCCATGTCCTTAGGGCAACACGGCTACAACCTATACCCCTAAGATAAATGTGATACATTTCAAGCATCATTCTAGTTCACAATGCAAGTTTTTATTTTAATGAATTAGAATATCAATTTTACAGCAGGTTTTTGAATGCTCTAGTTATTCTGGTCCACAATTTCCTTCTAGTTTTAAGTTAGTGTTTCTTTTTGCTTTAGCAATACTTTGGAACTTTTAACACCTAAAAAGAACTCACTTCTTTGCTGAGAACCATATGCAACTCTTTCTAAAATCCTTAAAATATATAGCATCTTGAACTGACTCTTGATACTCTTGCTTCTTTGCCAACATACAAGGAAAAGCAAAAATGTATAGAGTAAGAATAGTCTGTATATACTAAACTTCATAATCTTATAAATTTACCAAAAAGAAAGGGCATGTTGTAACATTTTACCATATATAATAGCTACCTACCATTTACTAAAGTATGTTTGAGTAAGTATCTATGAGTCTAAGCACTCTTTAAAACACAGGCTTAAGTGACTAGACATGAAAATTAAATCAGCAGTGTACGGTGCAGATTATTTTATAAACAGAAAACGATAGCTTCTAACCATGTCTCGGTCAATACTCTCAATCTTTCAATATGATCACATCATAAGAAACAGACTTAGCAACTTCTCTTAAATCTTTATTTCTAAGTAAAACCACAAAGTTGGAAAACAAAGAAACCTGAAGAGTTGCCATTGTTAAAAAGACTGACGTGCAACAGCAACGTATATAGTTTCTGAGTTCATTCCTCCCTGATACTTCTATGCCTTACGTAGAAATACGTATGTGGGAATAGCAATTCATTTGGCAAGAAGGAAATATAAACAGGCACCATTTTGTTAAAGCCCCTTACATCACCGCAAAATGGCAGCAAGCACGTACCAATTCTGACTTGCTTCAGACATAACTCAAACTAGCATTTGGTAATTAACCAATACTTTTTTCTAATCAATGATAAGTGACTGTTATCTGTTCTAGGGAACGAATGGCAGCAGAATAAACTGCCACAAATGACTCTCCAGATTAGCAATGGATTTAGGGTACTCATCCCCCAAGCTGCGAAACCTCGGGATATGCCATCAATTGTCTAGAGACAAGTTTGACACACACTATCCTTCTATCAATGTCATTCCCTTTAGTAGCCAGCAGATTATCAGCAGCTTTGTGATATTCCAGGTGTCAAAGATGAATTAAAACTGGAATAATTGCACAAACAAAGGGACAAAAGAGGGGATACGTGTTTCTGAGCTCTGCATTTCAATTTAATATGTGCAGCTGACAATGATGCAAATGTCCTCGAGAGAGGCAGCAAGATCTGTGCCCAAACATACGCACCACAGTCAGCAAGATGGCAGGGAACAGAAGCAGTAGGATTCCCAGACAAGGACATGTGCCTCAGCAGGCGCAGCAGCCCAGTGAAATGATCCTCTGGTTAGGGAGAATTTTGGAAGCACCTGAGATGGAAGAGGACCCTAACTAAGCCAGATGGTACTTTAGCTGGCAGCAGAAAGAAGGATGCTGCCAAAAACATTACAGCATTTCCTCAATAGGCTGGCAAATCAATTTTTAACCATTTTTTTAACAAGTGATACTGTCAACCTAAAATTTCACACTTGAATTTGGTTTTTAACCCACTCACTCTCCAAGCCATGTCTACTGGCCAAACAATTTATTTAAAATTCTGAAATTTGGTGCTTGGCCAAGCACTAGAACAAGACGTTTCATCAGCTGTTTTTCTTTTTTTTTTTTCTAAAAGCCTTGTTGTTTGGGGGTTTTTTTATTCTCAAAATACCTTGTGCAAAGGGTGCCAGAATCCGCAGCTCAGGATGCTTCTATGAATCATTTGGATGTCAGATGCCTAAGCATTGCGATTCAGAAGTACTTGCAATGAGCTGCATTTGGTTTGAGAATTGCCCAAGTAGGAGTGTTAGAAGGACTGTGGTCTGTCTCTGAAGGAGGGAAAAGCAGGGATACAGATGGTGAACCCATGGGGTGAATGAAGACAAACAATACTCCTCCCCACAAAGGCACACCCATCCCTAGGAAATGCAAAGGAAAGCTTCCCTGAAGTTCAGAAGAAGACTTGAGCTCATGTTTATTTTTTTATATGTAATTTAAGTTAACAAATAAGGCAAGCCCCAGGGTAGGGTTAAATTTGGACAACATCCAAAGAGTTATCTTCTATTCAAAATCAGCGTAGTGCATTTATGTACGCTGTCTCAGATAGGACTAGTACAGAAAACATGCTACTATAAGAAAACAGGATGTTTTATATAAGTACAGATAACAGGTCATCTGTATGTTTATAATTTTTAAAAAATTCTACTGATTGCAAAACCTGCTGATTTTTAAAAAATCATTCCTTTCCAGGTGCTCTCCTCTAGACAAATGTAGGGCTTTACTGGTAGATCTTGCTCATATGAGCCATCCCATTGATTTCACTGGTACTGTTCTTAACAGTGAAGGCTGCAGGTCATTTTCCTGATTTTTCCCATGTTTTAAATCTATGCGAACATCCAAGCCTTCTCATGGCAGCTGCGTGTCTGAGCTCAGCATACAGCTTATATGACAGCTTTTGAGCAACAGGGCCTCTCCTGGTATATTATCATAGTAAATACATGCCAGTTGGTTCGGCTTAACAAAATAGCAGAAAAGTATTTTTAGTATGTAAAATAGGCTTGGTTTTCAGGACTATTTCACACCCAGTGAAGACAAGGGGAGCTGAGGACAATCTGAATTGCCTCCATGGTGACTGCAGTAACACTCTGAAGGGCGTATCCAGGGGATATGTCCTGCATATCTGTGTCAAATATATCCAGGGAATCAAAGAAGCATAGAAAATTAGGGTTGGAAGGGGCCATGAATCCAGAGGCATAAGCCTGCAGGTAGGGGTGAGAGGTCTACAGCTATTACAGTACAGATACTATTCTCATGGCAGTGGAACGGCTGTATCTTTGCTCTGTACCAAGGTACCAGGTTGGTAGGGAGGATTCATTCCCTTCTTGTCACTCTTAGCTTGTTGTAGTCAAAGCTCACTGACTAAGCTGGACTGGGGGCGGCATTTAAGTAGGGTGACCATACGTCCCGGTTTGGCCGGGACAGTCCCGGATTTCAGAGGATGCTGCCAGCTGGTTGGTAAAAATTTAAACTGAAGTGCCAGAATCGCAGGGGCGTGGGGCGCAATCCGGCAGGGAGGTGATGTTCTAGGCAGCTCTGCCTCCCTGCTGGATGCTGCCCCTGCCCGCTAGCCTCTGCCACTGCCTGCAGCAGTGCCATTGTGGGCAGGGTCCCAAATTTCATTATGGTACCTTACATTTAAGGAATGAATACATGCAGATACATTGACTGGAGTGTATAAGAGATGGAAGGTGTATACTGGGAGTGACAACTATGGATAAAGAAAAGAGCAATGTGTCCCCAGACCAATTAAAGGAAAAGATCGGGGTTATTTCCCCTTTCATCTATAACCAGTGGATGATAAACACCTCAAACCAGCCTAAGAGATGTAGCTCAGAGAAGAAAAAAAACGGAGGTATAGTGGGCTCATGACCTCTTTCCCCTTCCTATATCATTCCCTATCTAATTTCCTGCCACACCATTGCACTTACTAATTTTGAGTAATAACATGTTTGCTTTAAAACAGCCTGCTTTCCTCTTTAAAAAAAAAGGATGGATGTAGGTAGATCGGATATAGTAGCTGCACTGTGCCAGGCAATATAGTGACAGTTATACTGGGAACAGTAACAAACGGTAAAGAACAAATGTAAAGAACAGAAGTTCGCCATAAAAAGAAAGTTTGCACATTGCATCTCTCCACCTCTTCTCTGCTCCATACAATATTTACACAGCTGTGTTTTGTAAAACGTGTAGTTTTTCTTTCTTTCTCTTTTTTTTTTGGTAACTTATTTACCTAAGATAGCCCAGCATTTGTTCTGCGGTCATTTTCCTCCACAAAGTTTCACAGTTGCCTTGACTCATGCAAAGGGAGGTCATGGTCCTTGCCCAAGGACCTGAGAGCCATTTGTTTTAACCATCAGACCACTCTATATTTCCCTGTCCCACCCCATAAATAAAAAGAGTTGGCTGATCCAAGCTCTTTTTTTGTCTTTCTGGAAGGTCCTCTGTTTAGAAATGTGGGTCTCTCAAGAGTAAAATGGTTATGTAAATATTTTAGTTATCTATTTTATAAAATGCAGCCCCGCACAAAATTTGAAAGCCTGTGCATTACCTGTTGGCATCTATGATATTAGTTGTCACAATCGGCCTTTTGCAGTATCCACCTAACCAAACAAACGAGACTTTTCTCATGCCCAAAGATCAGTAAAGTTGGGCTCTTTTGGCCCTGCTTATCATAGGAGAATGACCTCCACAAGACAACGTTGCTGTTGCTCAGCACACATTCAGAACCAGACTTAGCAAAAGCAAATCCTGCTGATCACAGCTGTCAAGACAACATATGGAGAGAATGAAGTGCATTTGGTAACCAAAAGCCAAACCAGACAAGGTTTTATAGATCCCTATCAAATCTTGAATTGGACCCAGAAATATAAGAAACCAGTTCAACCTTTGGAAAACTGGTATAATATTCTCCATATGACTAACTGCACTCTGTAATCAGGCAGTCACATTCTGTACTAGCTATTGTTTGCAAATGGTCTTCAAATCCAATTTAAAGCTCAAGAAAGCTTATATTTGTGGCAAGTCTTGTATCAGGAAGAAATGTGCAGTCATAATCAGAAAGAAATTGTTGCTCTGCCTGCTAATTCTTACAGCTGGGAAGGTAGAGAAGTTGCTCCCTATTCTGACAATACACCATGAACCATCCAAGTACCGATGGACTTGCAGCCCAAAGAATCTCACTCTCTTTCACATGCATACATGTTACATGGAATGAGCAGCAGAAAGCTGAAGACTTTCATAAGTGCATAAACTGCTCGTGGTGTTTTTATAAAATGGGGTGTGCATCTGGGGCTGCTTTCATCTAGAAAGAGGTAACCCTCTAGTCTTGCTGAAGGTATAATTTTCCATGCACCCAATCATCAATAGCAATCTGAAAATATGACTCCAGTTATTGCACTTGTGTGTGGACCAGAAATCACCTTAGAGAGACCTATGGTTGTTTCAGCACTTATGAGATCTATGATCTACTTGGAAGCTGAAGTCACCCAATGCGGTAAGTGTGGATGATCCCAACACCACACTAGTTGGTAGCATGACTCATACTGGAAATCTGAAGTGTAGCAACCGTGCCAGAAATTATTCCCACTGCAGTCATGTTCTGGGATATATGCACACAGATTTATATGGCCTGGATACATTCAAATGAACTATTTTTGATGTAAGGCAGGTCCTATATTTTGGAATCAGATGCAAAAGGCAGAGTTACAGTACTTCATGGATTACCTTCTCCTGGTTCATGTTCTCTCTCTGGAGTGATCTAACAAAGGCAATGTATGCATGACAAGATCTCCAGGTAGAAAGTTCCTTAAAAATACTGTCATTAAAACCATCAAGGTTGACATTAAGTTGAATCTCAGTGAGGATTTCTTGAACAAAGAGACTGACTAGACACTGTAGAGCTTTCAAATCTCAATTGGTGAAAACATGGGAAGAATAATTTAACACTAGCACAGGGAGGGACTGGATGAGCTAGTAAGATTTTTTCATTCCAACTTTCATAAGCCTAAAAGATAATGCCAGTAAAATGAAGTGTTGTTTCAGCTATCACACTGCTATATACATCGCAGAAGAAAAACCAAGACATTGATCCAGCAGTAATTTGCTATTAAAATGATGATATCTGGTACAGCAAATGAGTGGTGTTAATCATTTTATTTGATTAATATTATTGCATAAGATTGGCAATACTCAAAGCACCAATATTAAACTGCAGCAGTTTTATACACTCACACTAATTTCTGGATCTCTTTCTGGTTTCATCCAAGCAAACTTATCCATAAAGTACAGTGGTGGGAAAGGTCAATATGTTTAACTTGTATAACCCATCAGTCCCACAGCAGCCTGACTCTGATAGTCTGGCACAGAAACACATACCTTAGTACAGTATCTGATAAAAGATCTATAATATGCTAATGTATTTCTGTATCATGTAGCACCTGTGAGTAACAGATTGGGATATCAAAGTGATTCTGTAAATGTATTAAACTTTTAATGGCAGGTACTGTGAATTGCCAATTACAAGGAACTGATACAATATGTAAAAAAAAATTGATAGATTTTATTGCTCTTGGAAGTACAGGAAAATCTTATATTACTGAAAACCATTGGGCAGCTTGTGCTTTGACAGGGTTCTGTAACACAGAAGGGGGCATATGGGTCCAAACTCTATGAAAACAAAAATCACTTAGAAAAGCTATTTGCCTTACAGTACTTGGAGCTCCTTGAGATGTGTGGTCCTTATTTATTCCATCCAGAATTTGCAAGGGGCCAAAACAGTTGAGACAAAACCTTCTGGCCACTGGGGTAACCACTGGGGTCCAGTATAGGCCCTGAGTAACATGCTCTCCCCGTACACAACCACCATTAAGTTCCTGGCAGAATCTAGGAGGTACTAGATAGGCGGTGGGAAAGCAGGGTGAGTTGGGGAATATGTATGCATGGACAACATGTCTCAAAGAACCCTAGTTATTATAAAGTAACTTTTTTTTAAGTGCTTATCCATATACAGTCCACTTTTTGTGACCACAGAACAGTAATACGATGTAAAGAGGAGGGAGCCAGGAGTCTATTCATGATTGCAGTATAACTCTGCCAAATTAAGCATCAGAGGTTGATACCTCCACTATAGAAAAATGTTTAGTAAATGTAGTACAAGACTGAAATACAAGAAGCTGTCCTGCAGCTGTCTGAATAGCTGGCCTTTGCAAGGAAGCTGCCAAAATTGCCTGGGCCCTGCTGGAGTAAACCCTAATCTAAATGGGGTGATCTAAACTATCTGGCTTGTTACAGGCCCTAGCATATCCCAATACCCACTGTGATAGTCTCTGGGCTGATACTGCCTGATTTTTAATTCAGTAAGCAAATACTGTTACAAATAGCCTTAAGGGAAACCATGAAGAGTTTGGACCTTTGCAAATCAAAGGATAAGGCCTTGAGATCATCTAAGATGTACAGTCTAGTTTCCCCTGGATGTGGCTTAAAGAAAAGAAGACTAGCTAATGAATTGTTTTGTTCAAGGGAGAATCTGTAACTCTGTTAAGCAGGAACCTGGGATAGGTCTGAGTGATGTCTTCTTCTTATGGAATATTGAAAGGTAAGACTATATTTATTACCTACGGAGACTACTGAACGAGCAATTTCTCTGAGATTAAGCATGGGCTCAGAGCACTGTTTGCTGCTTTTATCTGCTGCAAATAATCTATCAATGGGCCACGCTCTAGGGAATTTTGTCTGATATTCAAATCCTGATTGTCCACTTATGGTCTGATGGGAGCAGTCTACTCAGACGGGCCATCGTAGCTGGGAATGTAGAGCTCTGGGAGATGCTCACTGTTGAATGCATCAGTTCCACAGTGAAACAGTATCTTGATGTGAAGGCCAATTTAGGCCAATTTATAGCTGGTGATCATCTGAATAGTGAATACTCACATCATTGATAATAATGCCACATAAGCACAGTAAACTGCTCTCAGGTCTAATATTGTCTGCAGTTGAATTTCCTTGGGGGGCCACAGAAAATTTGCCTGATTATGGTCTGGAAGTGCTCCCCATTGCTGATGCTGGGATTTGCCAGATATGTTTTGCTGGCTTTAGTACAGTTTCATTAATAGACAATGCCAGACAACTGGGCACAGAGGCATGGAGAATGTCCAAGAACACATGGGAGCTCTCGAGAGCTGATTTCACAGGTGTTTCCAAAATCAGCGTTAGTGCTGAATAGATCTTGGGAGCAAGCTCTTGTGGACATCTCACCTGGGCATGTCCAAAGCCCCTGGCTGTTTCTGACTCAGAAGGATCAAATGAGAAGGCCTTCAGTCAACATATAGAAGAACCATCCAGTGAGTATCTGATAGGGAGATTGAGCAAACTAGATCCAACTGCAGGGCTCCTAACAATGCAGTGTTAGGTTGAATCATGCATGAATTATGCATCGTGATCAGTGCTGGAATCACACTCTGTACCATTGAAGCAGACAGCAGCATGCTTGGAATACTCAGCCCTATAGAGGTAAGCAGAGATTGCAGCTGCTCAGGCACATGGAGATTGCTTGGAACTACCTTCTTCAATACTGAAAAAGAAGGCATTGTAAATCAGGGGTGCTGGAGTGAACAGCACTGAGCTGAAGACAGTAACACACTTACTGCAGAGGCGAGTAGTGTGAGCATAGATTTTGACATTTTGGTCTTCATACCCGAGGCAGATACTCCTGTCAGCTTCAAGGCAGCTCTGAGTTTCAAGAGAACTCAGAAGCAGATCACTTGGACCAGTCTGACGAAAACAGGGTGACCATACTTCCCAGTTTGGCTGGGAGAGTCCCAGATTTCATAGGCTGGTCCTGGCTGGTTGGTCAAAATTTAAACAGAAGTCCCGAAATCTCGGGGGCATTCGATGCAGTCCCGCAGGGAGGCGGAGTGGCATGGCATGGTGCGCCAGGCAGCTCTGCCTCCCCAGTGGACTGTGCCTGCACCCCTGCCTGCTGACCTCTCCAATGCCTGCAGCAGTGCTGCTGCCCTGGGGGGCAAGGCCAGTGTCCTCGATGTCCCAACTTTCCTCCTGCTTACCCTAGACAAACAGAGTGTAAATCATGCCTCTCTCACCTTCAGATTCTCTTTTCTGGAATATGCCCATCCCAAGCCATAGCGGGCACATCTACATGAGACCTTCACTGGGCAGTTGATTAATTAGCCGCACAGTAAATGTATCACATCTACACATGCGCCCCTATTAGGCTGGAGTAAACTAATTTACTCCACAGCAGAATAGTACTTGTAAATACAAGTACTATCCTGCCGCAGAGTAAAAAACTCTGAAGCAGGACACATGTAGATGCTGTCCCAGGTGGCTGGGGCACGAGGGTGCTTCAATGCAGAGGCTGCCTGCCAGCTAGCCCCACAGTGAAGCACCCCGGTGCCCCAGCTAGCCCCTCTGCATCACACTGAGCCAGGGGGAGCAGCCCCGGGCTGGCAGGCTGACCCCCTGGACACCCTGCCAGTCAGGGCTGTTTCAACCTGGCTCAAAGTGGTGCACATGAATAAACTCCAGAGCTTATTATTATGGAGTTTATTGCTCCCAGGTGCACATTCAAATGATGCACTCGGAAGCAATTAACTCCAAAGCAATAAGCTCCAGAGTTTATTCATGCGCATTAATTGCACGTGTAGACATGCCCAGTAAGGAATACTGAAAGCTGGAGAACCAGGCAGTTCTAAGTCTTGGTACCAGGAAGAGCTTCCCGTCAACAGATGAAATAAAGAAAGGGCAATAGGTAGACTGATAATGTGCAAACTATCCTAACTAAACTCTTCTTCAACAACGCTATTAGAAACCCTTTGTACAAGTGTACTGAGGGTGTGCACTGAGGAGCTCCATCTCACAGGCACGGGCAATAGGGAACCGAGTGGTAGTTAGGTACATTTGATCATGATGGAACCGAAACGTGAAGACGCAAGCTTTTACTCGTAATTACAGCTTTAAACCAGTCCAGAAATACAGATACAACAAGCGTGCACAAAGCCAGCATTTTTACCAAGTCCAAAACCAGGCTGATCCTGCCTGATTTTCTTTACCTAACATCATCTTTATCCTCTTTTGCCCTTCTTTTCAGTTAACAAGAGTTATATACTGAAAGTGCTGAGATAAAGTAATGGAAAGGAGGATCCCGCAAAAGGTATTTGAAAAGCAGAAGTAATTTACTACATGTCTACTTTGTTTTACTTTCCAAGCCTTCCTGTTGTGAAAGGAAATTCGTCTTTTCTGGCAGACTCCTGCCTTTTTAGGCCTGAGAACTCCCCAGGAGCATTTGCGTGCAGATAAATGGATGTGAAACTCATTGAGTACACTATGAGGAACATGGAATTAATGACGGTTTTTGCTTTGGATGTCACGTCTGATGTATAAATAAAGCCCTGTACACTTGTTTGTGAAAAGTCCCCCAGAGGTAACAATCACATGGCTGAGTCCTGGGCCTGCAATGTCTAGAATTCGGTGGAAAGCCTGCCAATGGTTGCGGGGCGATGGGGTGGGTCAGAGCCGACACTAGGGGCTCCACATTCAATCAAGAGTTGAGAGCCACCACAGCTAGGTCAGCTGAAGACACAATGAACAGACAACTGGTGTGGCTGGTCATCTTCATATAGCACAGATCCAGTCATCCAAAGCCTTTGGGAGCAGGGGTTACCCAGTCATCCCTGTGTAGTCTGTAGTAGCAGTCATGGAGTGACTCTTCTGTAGGAAGGGGACTTTCCAATCATTTTGTATGCAAAGGCACACATTGGTGCAAAGACAGAAAAAACAAGTTGGAAGGCACCAAAAAGAGGGCACTTGTTCAACGTAATTAATTAAATTAAGCCATATTTAATTAAATATTTAAACCCAAAGAAATTATTACACCTTAAAAATGTAGGTTTTTTTGCTTTGCTTTACACTTGGAATTAAATATCTGGTATGAACCTTATTGGGACAATATGGGGAGTAGGAAAGATATTTCTGAACTGGCTGGGGGTAAATTTCCAAGCCCTCAGGTAAGGTCTCCTTGCTATTCTGACAGGAGGAACATCCTAGCAACAGATGAAGTAATAAGAAGCAGTGCATCATTTCATTGCTCAGATGACCAAAATATCTGCCCTGTCACAGATCCATAAAGCATTCTGTGCTGGTGGAGATAAGAACCAAATGTTCATTTCCTATGTTGGATTTAGGGATACAGTAACTTGTGCTGCATCAAAACAGGAGATAAGCTGTTAGTTAGAGCTCTGAAGGGCAGACCTCTTCCTTCATAGGCTGGTAGGACAACTGAGGACTCGTGTCTACTACCATGGCCCTCAAAGTCCTCTTTGTCAGCTTTGCCCTACAAGTCACACTGAATCATGGATGATCAGAGACAAATGAAGCAAGATGGAAAACTTCTATGGCATCAGTTTGGGGTTGATCTAAATTTAACTAGTTGTAAAGATGTTTTTAAAACTCCTGGCTCGGTAGAAGTCAAAAAACAACTTTCGTCTTTTCTGCACAAACTATGAGAGTCGGTGTCTTTTGGCTACATGGTAAATTAAGAATGTCTTAGTTCAGTAAGAAGTTCGAGTTTGCTGACAGTCTTGAATGCAGGCCATTACAGAAATACCGAGTCTCTCAATTGTGGAGATAGTCCAGGCAGGCTACCTATTTAGGAGAATCAACAGTGTGGCCTTCAATCCATGTTGACCATCTGGCTTGTTACTGACCAGCAGCAGACCTCCCCTGTTCAGGTAAGACTGCGTGGAGGGTTGTGGTACAACAACTCTCCTTGGATCGAATCTATCAGGGTATAGATCTGGCTATAGTCCAGGCACTGCACCGGTCAGTTTGGTCTCTGATTTCCTCCTAGCAGTGGATGCTGATCGGGTATCCAAGCTGGTAGTAGATCTACCAGCTACCTTTGATATTTGTTGCCTATGTGATACTGAAGAATGGAGAGTCATGATATCAAGCACAGATGCTCTTCAACAGCAACGTGCTTTTCTCTTGGAAAAAGAGCTATGGGCAGTGGACCACTGCCCCTTTTTATAAAGAGTGCTCAGTGCCATTCTGTCACCCTCTTTTTCACCATGGGAAAGCTTGGCTAGAAGTCATGAGGGCTTACAAGGCATGGACGATGCCCAACCATATGTCTCATCTCATCTGATTTGAAGAATGCAGTTTCAGTGCCTTAGCCACTGTCTAGTCAAGACTGGGCAGAGATAAGAATTGAGCTGGCTGAACGCAGCCCACATAAGACTGAGCTGATGATAGCGTGCAGAGTTGGCAGATATAGTACCCACCCCTTGGATATGTATCTGAAGGGGGACATCTGTCAGGAGTTAAAAATAATCACATCTTGAGAGTGACTGTAGGCCTCTAGGCTCAAGCAGGTATTATAACAGCAAACCAATTATGTCCACCATTAGTGTCTGGTTTTTTTTTCTGCCAGGTGTGAGTCTGTTGTTCATGCTTTGTCACCTCCAGATTGGACAACTGCAGTAGGCTCTATTGGAGGCTATGCCTTAAAAACACTCAGAGAGTGAAGCTGGTGCGGAAAGCAGCAGCTTGCTTCACTGAGTGGGAAATCTCCTTGGGAGAACATAACACCGGTGCTCTAGGATCAGCACTGCCAATACATCAGCTCCACTCCGTTCAGGGTAGTTTCTGAAGGACTGACACTTTCTCTCCATGCCATACTGTCATAACTGCAATCAGCAGAAACACTAATGATGCTGCACCCTCATTAAGCAAGAGATGTCACCTGGCAGGGTATTTTCTGTGAGTTCTGACGCTCCGGAATTAAGCGAAAATACCCCAGATTTGGTGATTTTTTGGGCATGCTGTGAAAGACATCTGCTCGACAGGCTCTCTAGAGAAGGCTGAGGGTATGTTTCCTACATGATGGAAGGGATAGGGGGCGAGCTGACTGGCCAAGTTCCTGTGGAACTGATTTAAATGCTGCTGAGGTTTAAGCTAATTCTGTATATTATATGATTAATTAGGGGGCTGTGAGCCTAGGAAAGGCACCTTTATCATCTTAAATTGAAATAAATGAAAATATATAAATAAAACTATATAGCAAGAAGGACCATTAAGACATATATGGATGATTTGGCAAAATATCGAGTGGTGGAAGACAAAACAGTTTTTCGGTGCTCGGCAAATAATGTAAATTCATGATAAATAACAGAAACCCTACCTAGAACAGAGATCTGTAGCATACATTTTGCTCATATAAGGGCCAACGTAACAGGAAAGTAATTTTCCTACTATTAACTATTCAGTTAGCACCAAGATAGCTGATCAAGAGACATTAAAGTACATATACAATTCAATGGAAGACCAACAAGAAACGGACATATACGGGCTAATTAACTCAGGAAGGGCTCTTAAGTTCAACACATGGTATTTCAGCACAGTCTTCCTTCCAACTTCATTGCTTTAATGACACTTCTTATCAAATCCCTTAGAAAGCTGTTGCAGAGTAAACTCAAATGTTATATAACCTTCAAAAATCCTTGCATCTCATAGAGACTTTGGGGGTTTTTTTGTTTTTAAATTAAATAAACAGCCATATTTCACAACAGGATAAAATATGGTCCACTGCCTGGTCAGGTGCTGTTTTCTGCCAAGTTGCTATCACTGATACTCCATGATTGGATCTGAAAGTTTTCCCTGAGAAGAAGAGCATATCTTTTGCTTCATTATTCAAATACTCCAGATACTTGGCCAAAATACAAATGCAATGCACTGTAAAAACGTTTGCTGGTGCAAGAGCAATCAAACCACAACAGTATTCTCATTAGATCGCCTGTCCCAGAACAAATCAGAGTTTGTTTTAATTGTCCTTTGATACAATATTTGTTCTCTTATGAAACTGAAAAAACTGGAAAGAACGTTTATGACTTGAAAACTGCAGCTTACCTGGCTCCACTTCATGCCATCCACTCGACTGACTGCCGCTTCCTGGAGAGCGCCCTTGGCTTGTATAAAATGGCTCCTCACCAGGACTGTCCATCTCATCCTCCACAGATTTGAGGCGCTTTGTAGAGCTGAAGTAGCAAAACATACAACACTGCATATTTTGAAAGGAAACATTGGCATCTTCCTTTGTAGCAGGTGAAAAAAACAACAGGGCTAGATTTTGTGACACTGGGCCATTTTGGCATTGAGTAGAGGGTGATACCAGGTCTCTGCAGCTATCCTCCTACACCTGGACCAATAACCTCAATTCTGATCAGCTTTTTTCATATTTCAGCTTTCTTTATACCAAAATTACCAAGCCTTCTGAACTGTGTCAAATGTTACTGTGATTTTCTGATGCATATAGAGCACCAAACTCATTTCTAATGGGAACCAGAACTATTTGAAACTCAGATTTTTACAGATAAAGGGCCTAAGGCCCACTTATATAAAGAAAAAATTTCCTACCAAGCTCAATTTGTTTTCCATCATTAATTCACTGTCTCACTAGCTATCAAATTAGCTGGCGATAGTAGAAGTAGAACCTCATTTTAAACACCTTTTTCTGTCTCTTTATCTTGTTGTTCACCTGTTGCAATACATTTTTTTCTGAAGAAATGTAATGACAAGAACCCTATAATAATAAGCAAAACCCTGTGAGTGATCAGATTAATTTATTGGTCAAAGCGACGTCGGTTTCAAATTTTCCTAGGATATAGTCAATATATAAGAAGTTTACTCTATAATTAAATTACTCAA
Organism: Alligator sinensis; assembly: GCF_000455745.1. Taxonomy (NCBI): domain Eukaryota; kingdom Metazoa; phylum Chordata; order Crocodylia; family Alligatoridae; genus Alligator; species Alligator sinensis. Next base: position 759,498 of record NW_005842244.1, on the reverse strand, counting down.
TGAATGAGGCATGACAGTCTTTTGCTGCTACCATGCATTTAAAAGTGAACATAGTATCATAAGAAAGTGGGTCTAGAAGGGACCTCGCTAGCAAGGCCATCCAGCCCAGGCCCCTGCTCAACGCACGATCATTCCTGATTAAACCATCCCAGCCAAAAGTTTGTCTAACTTGCTGTTGAGAATTTCCAGGGATGGAGACTCCACAACAGGCAACTTGCTTCCCATACATCACTTGCCATATACAGTACCTCTCCTAGCATATACACTGCATGACACTCAGACAAAGCCTGGGAGAATGGAGAACTCTTGCATTACGCTCCGTAGGTCAAGAGACTCAGAGGGTGGTGTCACGTTCACTTGCAACAGTTGCACATCACTGGAATGTAATGACTTATTAAAGTTAGTACCTGTTAGGTGGGAGATAACCCTGGTCTGAAAGAGAACAACCATGCAATGCCATGGAGGCGTAACTGCTTAAACAGTTGTTTGCTTGCCTTTTAACGGCACGTAGCAAGTTTAAATTGAAAGTGTGACACCACCCTAAGACTGCGTTAGGGTGATGGTGTAAGGAGTGACTTGTGAAGCCAACTTCCTTAACTGTGGCTAAGTTTATTATGAGATATACAGAGTGAGTAGAGATATTGCTATGAATTTGTCCTAACGACATTCTCCAAAGCCAGGCCAGGCAATTTTCTTTCTCAGTTTTCTGTCCTATAAGACAGGGCTCTCCAAGTTCGGGGCAGCTGGGGGCTGCATGCAGTACAGGCCACAGACCCAGGGGCCCGCACACCATAGGGGCCCCAGCCTCCGAGTCCCTCCCTCGTTGTGCGTACAACCCTATTGCCCCTCACCACGTGTGCAGCCCAACCCTCCTCGCCAGGCACACAGCCCAGTTTTCCTCTGCCGTGTGCACCCCCATTTCCCTGCTAGCCATGCACATCATGCAGACAGCCCACCTGGAGGTGCAGCCTGGACAACCTAGCTCCCTCCTTTGCAGAATGGCGCACAGCCTGGCACCTCCCCTACCACGTGTCAACCATGGGCAGCCCGCCCCAGCCTCACAAGTCGGGTCAGGAGCCGGGGGAAGGAAGGGGGGCCCAGATAACCCAGCTATGGCTGCTGCAAGAGCAGTGACACAAGTGGTGGCTGCGTAGGAGCCCACGGGCCACATGTTAACCCCTCGTGAGCCACACGCAGTGCACAGGCCACCAGCTGGGCAGCTCTGCCATAAGGTGTACTCTACCATCAACTGTAAAGCATTCAAGAACCAAGTATCCTATAGCATGAAGTAAGAATACATCACTTTGTGTACCGGGGACTTATTACATGAGCATAAAACATTCTGCTGACACAATACCCACACAACTAAACCCTGAAGCCTTTACTCAGGCAAGACAGACTTTGGCTTCACCCAAAGATGTGCTTAGGTAAGAACTGAAAGGTTTTGAAGTTTTCTATGAGCTACAGGGAGAATAGTTTGGGTATGTGTGGAATGCAGGTTCTGTCATTCCTTATTTAAAAAAAAACCCCTGTTATATGTCAGTCGGGTAAATTCTGTGCGTACAATACAATCACTGCCTGATAATTCTGCTGAGTCTGTGTGTTTAAGGAATACTTTTTTTTTCTGATTGGGAACAGCCTAATGAGAGGAAAACAAACATATTAGCAAGTTATTAACTACTCATGCTGTTTATAATAGGCTCCTTATCAGTGCTAGTTATTTGCAAAAAAATAGAAGGACAACAACTGAGCTTTTAAGTAACCTGACTTCTTCACTCCTGGACTTGCAACAAAACTCTCCCTCTAAGTGAGTCCAATGATGAGCACGGCACGTACAGTATGCAGTACAAATGTGAAAAAAGAAACAGCCCTAACTTTTAAACTGATTACTGCCACATGTAATGAGAACCTTATTTGCTGAGCTGCACAGTGTTGCTGGAGCACAAGTATACAGAATGTTCTTTCAATCACTGCACATTGTAAGCTAAAAAGTTATTGCTAAGAGACTGTCTTAAAGCTTTTTTAGAAAATAAAAATGACAGCTGCACTCGAACTACAGGGCATTTTTATTGTGTGCTTGTTTTTTGCAAAGCTGGTGGAACTGCAGACTGAGATCAAAACCTAAAGAACTCCAGTTTGAAGTTAGAATTTTGTGTCATGTCTGAAAACACTGATCTATTTTGGCTGGGGGAAAAAAAATCAATCTGTTTTCTTAATAGCGTTCAAGATGGGTGTAATGACCAGGCTTGTTTATAAATCCAATCTCATGGATGGTTAAAGTAAAAGGACAGGATAAAAAATAAAAAATATCCTTGTCTGTTAGTTAGCATCTAAGCCACAGACTCGTGCTGGATAGTAGCCAGCATCAAAAATTCAGTTGCTTGGTTGTCACAAAATTCTTAACGCCATATCAAAATGTGAATATATTAAAGGCCAAGCCCTCAGCTCTATATCAGTTTCACTGTTAACATTTTTTAATTTATAAAGAATATATGAAGTCTGGTGTCTAATCTTTCCTTGTATATAATGCAAGCTACTGCCCCTACTTGGAAGAGCTCCATGCAAAAATACTCAAGGACCTTATCATCAAGATGAAGTGACATGTCCCATTCTGCCCTTGATTCTCCTCTTGGACCAGTGCAGCACTATTGGCTTCAGCCGAATTACTTGTGTTTATAAATGGTGTAAATGAGAAATTAACTGGGACCTCTATGAAACTTTTTTCCAAGGCTGGAATATAAATAGATAGCTTTCACTGAAGCTAGGATGGACACTCAGCTTTGCAATTCTGAAAAGGTTACACGCCCCCTACCCCCAACACAACATGCCCAATAATGTAACTACAACTACAACAGATGAGCAATGACTGTTATCTAGGTTTCACAAGCAACCCAATGCCATGTCCCAACTGAATTACCTGGTAGAGGATGTGCTAGGTAAAGACCTCCTCATCGCTCCTGGGCTCATGCTGTAGTATGAAGAACTTTCCAAATCTGAGAGGGAGAAATTAGGGCCTGTTCCTGCAGCTATTGGCGCTAAGGAGACAAAAGCAGATTACAGTCAGTAAGTCGGGTGAGTAATGCTTTCACTGCATTTCAGTGTCAAATAATAAATAAATGCATTCAGTTTTGGGGAGGGAAGGGAGGTGGGAAGTGAGGGATCCCAAAGTTAACTGGCACGTTAATCAAGAAGGTATAATGTTTATTGGGGAAATACTTCTGTATGATCTAGGTTCTTCTTTTATTTTCTCCTAAGGTCATTGCTTTTTGTACTAGTAATTCTAGCTATTTGTAGCAACATCTTTTGTGGATTCCTTTAAGAAAGTCCTTCCATATTGTAATCTGAGTGAAATCTCTTGAAACTTCTTTATTTTTTATTTTTAGGTCTGGAACTGGCTTACTGAATGCCCTTCTGAATAAGAGACAGGCTGGATCCCCTGACAGTATGCTTGGCCTAGTCTGTAAGCTCAAGGGGCTGAGAGTTTTGGGGCTCTCATCAGCTTTTTGCAGAAACAACTGGCCTCAGAACACCATTATCCAAAAATTGCCTTCTGCTCTTTTTTTCCACCAGTACTGAAAGGTTTTTGTATGAGGGCCATGCTGCTATGATTTCACCTAGCTTCCTTGTGACATACCCCACAGCACTGGCTATGTGTAAGTGTAAGGTATTATAAATTCCTTTTCTAAAATTTTACAGGCATAGTGCCATGCTGAGCATGTGGAATAAAAAAAAGAAAAAGGCATGCAGCTACCTAATATAAAATACAGAAGGCGAGGTCTTTGTCAATGAAACCCACTGTATGGTATAAGATTGCACTGCCATTCGGAGGAGAATACCGCTTTGGAGTCTATATTATGGAGCATGCTTTGCCTCGCCCATTTGACAGCCTTCTGCAACGCAGCCCGTTCTGCAGTATGTGTAAGGTGAACGTCGAACGTTTTATCGGAGAACCCTGTTTCACAGAGACAAGGGATAGTCTCTTTCTGACTTCATGGGAGGTTCCCAGACAGGGTACCTTTTCACTTGCCATGGTAGGAATGAGGAAATGAAGAGCAAATGGTGCCTTAACTTGCACCACTCATCCAGGGTGAAATACAGGCCTGATGGAAGTTCGGCGACTGGTATCAATTAGGCCAGCATTTCAGCCCAAATCTTGGGGAACTGCTCCTCTCAGAATCGACAGAATTGTTCAGCCCTCCGGCTAGTCCACCATGCCCAAAAGACACTTAGCTGTTGTTTGCCAATCTAGAAACAAGGCTCTTTTACAAATGTCTGTCCTTGAAACAGAAAAGGAACAGTATGGACAGCAATGGACTTTTAAATGCATATGCTGGAAGGTAAATGCTTCTATTAAAACTTGAGAAAATCTGGCAGGATCATTAAAAGAAATTAACCTGGGAAATAATTCATGGCAAGAACACTCAAATCCTTTGTTATCGTCCTTTAACTGTAATATGCTTCCTGTGCACTGAGCATACGAGAGGATGGGCTTTTTAAAAAAAGGAAAAAATTAAGTATGGTAAAATTAACTCATTTTATCAATTTGTGCTTTCTGCTAGTTTCCTGACAGGAGCTACAAGAGGCTGTAAAACTGATGAATTTGCATGGAAAAAGAAACCAGTGTAAGTAATTTGTGTAAAAGGTAACACGGACATGGACTGCTATAATTCAGACACCCTGCAGATAGCAGACTGCTGCAGTGTGAGCAGTTATGGGTTAGAAAAATGACCATACTGCAGTCAGTCTGACTTGAATGGAAATCAATCATAAAGGTACTCTGCAGCATCTACTCCACAGTTTTCAGCAACTTCTTTGCCAAACAGATTTTTGCTTTGTAAACCCTTTGCTGATCAGTTCTCCTACATCTCAGACCTACCCAGGCCTAATTTACAGGTTAATCTTAATATTAATATTTTCCAAACAGGAACATAAAAAGGCAGGCACTAAATTAAAGGGCCATTTCGTTCCAAGGGGCAATGAATTCCCCAGGCATTGTAAGATTTATTAAATAGTTTTATTTTAGACAGATACGGAGGAAAAAACCTGTGCTGATAAATCGCCCCACCCCATTAATCTCCCCCCAGAACCCTGGGCAATGCTGGCCAAATCTTGAAGTTGGCCCTATGTAAAACTTGTGAAGCGTAATTGCAGATCTCAACATAACACACGTAGTCTGAAGAAGGGGGGAGTGGGATTGAGGAAGAGCTGGGAGCACAGACATTATCCACAGAACAGAAGGGGAAACAGCAAGTAATCTCGGGCGTCCACACATTTTGAATAACAGGGTTTGTTTGCCATGTGTTGGAACACCTTGTAATACTTGAAGAGCAGGATGAAGGATATAAGAGGAGATCCACATAACAAAGGACAGGTCAAAGAACAGAATATTTTTTTTAAATGCTCAAGTGTAAATTATGTTTAAAAAGTCTGTGATAATGTGAGTATTTAAAAGGCCCATGGCTCAAGCAAGTGAACGACTGTCCTGTTACAATTAACTCAAGGGCACTAATCTTAGCAGTGCCACAGATGTAAACTTTCCACAAGCGAAAAGGGTTTTGGAATTATATCTCAGGCATGTAAGCTGGTTATCCTTCATATCTGCTTTCTTTTCTCAATTAATGTGCTCTTGAAACTATGCTTTCCTGTAAACTGGCTGAGGAAATTGCCAAGGTGCAACCTCCAACCAGGGAGGGTTAACTCCCTTTTCTCTAGCTAGCAGAAGGTCTTTTCCTTTTCCGGTCTGAATTTTGCTTAAAGTGATCTATGCTTTCTATTGCTGTTTTACCCTAAGCCACACCTACTAACTCTTGCCTTAGACTTTGGCTGAAGCAAGCCTGCTGTTTTGTTTTTGGCTCTTAGATTTACTTTCCTGTCCTGTAAGACAACATGCCATAAAGGTATATACATTTAATCTGGTTTACACATTCTTTCTCTGGGCACTCGGGAAGACTTTACAGACCACCCGTTTTACATTAACCAGAACAATAATGAGAAGACAAGGTCATGCTTATATGTATTTGGAGGAGTCCACATCAACACTCTACTGCCAGAGAGTAGTTGGAGGGATCAAAGGTATCGAAATTGGGCAAAACCCTGCCTAAACTGAGCTTTACCATTTCAACACATGATTATCCAACATGTGAACCTCTTAGCCCGATGTACCAATAACATGTTTTGGCACTATCCAGAGCGCTGGCGTAGCTGAAATTTGCTCTGTTCTGTAATACCTTTACTATACATAAATGAGAGACTGAGATTTACTAATCACACCAAAAATATTTTAACCCTCATTAAAAAAGTTCTTCAGAAAAATACCAATAAATGGCTGAAGACCGCATCTGAAACAGGAGAAGCAGGTTGGAAATTTCAGCTCTGGGTCAAAACAATATGCTCCATGCCTACAGCAAGATGTCATTTGACATAGAGCCATGCCTCTGACATGACGGAAGAGTAAGGTGTTTTACTGGATAAAGAACTGGCCTTTCATTTAAACCTTAGCTTGATTGATGTGCGTGGAGCTTTTAAGTGAACTGATGTGGTTGCGGGTCCAATTTCAGCTGACAGGGTGGTCTACATTGCAGGAACCCAATACACATGAGATACATTTCAATCACTTGGAAGAGGCAGAAGACAGTTTGCCTGAAACACTGGACCAGTTCTCCTCCCAGGCTGATCAATCTGTGGTATATCAGGGCTGCAAGCAGGGAGCACGGAGCCATGGCTCTGCTCTGGATGAAGGCCAGCACTGGGGAATGCTCTGGCACCACTGACAGGCTATCCCCATTGCCACCCATTTATTAATTCAAAGTGGTTAAAATCCCTGTGTTTTTCTTAACCAAAAATGTTAAGAAAAACACAAGAAAAATTAACCAAACCCCTCTGACTTAATTCAATCGGAGTATTTATTTTGGAAATGTATTAGAGTACAGGAAACCCACTAAATAAAACCAGCCAAGTTGGCATTTGTCTTCCTTGGAATATGGCACTGTCTCGTAGTTATTAATGTGTGTTTTATTTCTGTTTTTCCACTTTTTTAAAACTGTTTTTACAAGACATGGATGAAACAAGGATCATTACATGTGTAACATTGCAGCAAACTGACACTGTGTTTAAGGTTAAATAAGAAACACTGCATTTGACTAATCATTTTTCTTCACAGATTATGACTTAATAAGCAGAGGGAAACATACTATGTTTTGAGGCAGGAAAGAAAGGGTAGCTGAGGTTTTTAGCACGGCCTTTGTCTTCCGTATACTGCGTTATTAGGTTCAGAGAGGTTTTGCCGAATACAACAGATATGAAATGTGTGATGTTCATTTTAAAATTACAAGTACAGCCTGCTATTGACCATCTAATTATGCTGAGTTCCATTTATAAACATAGCTAACCACTAAGTTTATAGAGACTTTTTGTGCTGCTTTAATAGGATATTGATCGAGAGCAAGGTTTGAGTGGACTGCCATTGAATTGTGTAATGGCATACAAAAGGCAAGGTCACGGCAACTGTTCATTCTATGCCTGCAGTCTATTTTTTATTATAATCTTTTTTTTTTTTTCTCCTTTAATGCCCAAGCCCAAGCAGTCAGTTTGGGATAGCAGTGATTTGCTAAGGAACAGAGGGTTTTTTTTAAAGGTTAATTTTCATGCTCCTGATTTTTAACTACCACAGTTACAGTATTGCCTAGAATAGCAGAAAGCATCCAGGCTACTGTTTGGAGAAATAGGGTTGTTTTTTTTTACATACACATATAATACACGCATGCATTTTTAAAAAGATACTCTGCCATTTACATCCACAGTACGTGCGCTCTGCGCTGGGGATCTGCATGGAGAAAGAAGGATCCTCCCCACTCTCATCTAGACATCAGAAAAGTAGTGGTCTCACCCCCCAGTCTCAGAGCTGCGGGATCACCGCCTTGAGCTGCTGACCCTCTCTCTGACACACTGAGAACATAGAGGCCTTGTGTGAGTGGAGGACCACGGCTATTGATAACCTCACCATCCTCCGGAGGATTGCACTGAGGATAGAGCCCTCCTGTAGGAGCTGGTACGGGCGAGAGGATTTTTTTCTGTAATTTGCTTTGAGTAGACTGGTGGATCAAAACACCTTGAGAATCTCTATTCCCTTGGTTGTAGCCTCCTACCTACCCTGGAGGTTGTAGCCTGGAGGGTTGTAGCCTCCTACCTACCCCTGGAGGTTGTAGCCTCCTACCTACCCTGCTTCTTGCTCAGAGAGCAGGGTGTGTTTTTAATTGCTAGCTCCACATATCTCCTTCACAATAATCGTATCAATTCTTTAACTGCTCTGATTCTGCTCTTAATCATTCCAGCTAGAACAGTACAAATAGTTTTATTTAGGCTCCACGGTGAGTGTGTGGAGTTCACGCACCAACTCTAGGTATAAGAGATTATTTTCCTTTATTGCTTTAAACAGAAGTGATTGTTTCATATACTTACAAAATTACTGTAGGCATCAAACACTAGGGTGCCACCTCATGCCAGAGACCACCTCTTACAGTCCATTCTATTGCCAGGATCCCTGGCAGCACCCATCTCCGTAAGAGGGCTAAGAGACTTCTGCAGCCAGATTCAGCAGATGTTGAAGCAGGGCTACAGAAACCACTAACCACAGAGAGTGAGTGTCTGCATGTCTGACATCTGAAGTTTCTATTCCTGGACAACAGTATCCCACAATCCATGGCATTTCAAAAGCATGGATTACCTGTGCAATCTATTTAACTCCTTTAAGGGCTCTGTAGATATAACACAGAGTTGTGGTCTGTGATTGCATGTGTGCATATTTGTGTGGTCTAATGCATTAGAAGGGTTAAAAGCATCCCACTTAACTTCATGAAAAACAGAGGTAGCACCATACAGCTTTAACTGTGGCCTTCTCAGTGCAGTGAGCGTTCCTCAGCACCAGTAACGGTATCATATCAACCAAAATGGAGCACAATAAATGAAGTTTGTTAAGAGAATGTATATAAGGTCCAAATTCTTCCTTCACAGACCAGCCAGATTATTTCAGATGGCTGCAGGGAGCTCCACACGGGAAGGAGTCCATCCTGAAGGTCCCAGATCAAGAAGACTTGGAGGTCACTGTAACCCACTGGCTGGTATGGCCTCCCCCATTCCCCTTCTCTCCTCTCCAGCTCCCAGCCTGCCAATGATCCTAATTTCATCACCTGCCAAATAGCAAACCCTGTGACCTTATATAGGAAAGTTCAGTGGCAAGGGTTTTTTTTCACTTGTGCAGCAAGTCAAGTGAGCCAAAGCCCTGGTGCACCCTGGAAGTCAAAGTTGGTGAGAGCTGTGCAGCTCTCACAGCTTCATGACACCAGAGATGCACCGGAGTTACATTTCTATCGCTTGCTCTGGCCACTGTCCTCAAGCCCCGAACTAAGTTCCCAGTGCTGAAGGGTTTAAGGAACAGAATGAAAATTTCCTACAGCCTCGGGCTTGGGAACAAACAATGTGCGACTCCCCAGTTCTGCTGCAGGGATATCTGTCTCTTTCTTTCAAACCAAACCTCATCAGAGATTAAAGGGTCTCTGGGAAAAGGAGGCCTGCAAGAGAAGTGGTTCATCTCCCAAATCCCATTGCAATATAGGACTATTGGCAACATGATGTGACATACTCATATTAGATTGTGGGTGGGCAGTGGCCTCTCCACAGTAAAAGAAATAATGCACAGGCGTCTTCCATGTAAACAGCTTTAGGACATTTTTCAAGCCCTTTAGCAACTCATTAGTGATGATGGCAGCAGGATTGTGAGGCTCGGAAGCTCCTAGTCATGAATTGGCATGAAGATGGCAGTTACAAGTAGGTCACCTAGCATTTGTATGAGGCAGGAGTGTTATTTGGCAGCTGTAACTGCAACTAAGCAGCCCTCTTTAGGATCTGCTCTGCTCACCCCACATGGGGAGGGGGTTAGAAAAGGTACCCTAACCTTAGTCTACCTCTCTTTTTTGACTGGATAACTGCACCCAGTGGGATCACCTTTACTGTGGTTGAAATCAATAAAGACACACAATCAATTTTGGTACCTGGAACACCAGGACTCTCGTGGACAATCCTAACCATGAACACCCAGAGCGTCGCACTGCAATCGTGGCTTGAAAACTCAAGATGACACAGCATTGATATCATTGCACTGAGCAAGATCTGGTAAGTGGAAGATGGGCAGCTCAAAGAGCAAGGAAGTGCCTATACTGTCTTCTAGAAGAGTAAACAGGAAAGTGAATGCCTACTTGGCTTTGCCATTAGGAATGAACTCATAAACCAACTCAATGCCCTATCAGGATTTATGAGCAGCTCAGAACTGTTTGTCTCAAATTGGCAAGGAGCCAATACACCACTGTCATCAGCATATGTTCCCTGACTCTTGATGCCACTGACAAAACCAAGGAGGAATTCTATGCCAACCGTGACCAAGTCCATTTTGATATTTTGGAGGGAGGCAGGCTTATTCTGCTCAGTGATTTCAATGCCAAAGTTGGAAGAGACTCAAACCTCTGGAATGGAACCACTGGCAAAGGAGTGGGAAAGGTCAACTCCAAGGGCATCCTCCTTTTGAAAAATAGGTGCAAGACATCATGGCAACACCCACAATCTAAGCATTAGCACTTGATTAACTACATCATCATTCGTGCCCTGGATCACAAAGATGCCTCATCACTCGAGTTATTCTAGGAGCTGGCAATTGCTGGACCTTTCACTGACTCATATGCTCAGTTATGTCACTCAAACTGGCTCCCGAATGATGACTGCAGCAGAAGCAGTGCTGATGGAAGGTCAACGTCGAAGGACTCAACAGCCAAATCAAGAGAGACATCTTCCACCAGTGCCTCAATGAAAAACTGGTGAATTCCAATCAACAACAAGGGAAAAATGTTGGCAGTGCTTGGGGTGCCTTCAAGCCCTCCATCATCAGTGCCTGTGAAGAGACACTTGGATTCTCTACCAGGAAACATCAAGACTGTTTTGATGAGAATGAGTGGGAGATCCAACAGTTAATTGACTGCAAGCACAAGGCCTTTTGTAGTTGGTAGAATGACACCAACTGCAAGCAAAAGAAATTGAATCACCAACAAGCCAATGCAAAGGTCCAAGGAAGGACCTTCGATATGAAGAACAGATGGTGGGAAGACAAGGCAAAGCAGATTTAACTTTTTGTTGACATCTATGATACTCGTGGTTTCTTTAGTGGCACCAAAACCATCTATGGCAAAGCATTCAGGGGCCATTCCCTTGAGACCTAAAGATGGAGGAGACCTGATCAATGAAAAGGGAATCATCTATGTCCATTGGAAGGAACATTTTGAAGACCTTCTTAATCAAGAATCTGTTGTTGATGAATTTTCTCAATTGCATCCCACAACACCCAGTCAGAGATGATCTTGGAATCCCTCCAACCCTCGATGAGGTGAGGAAAGCCATCAAGCAGATGAAGAATGACAAGGTATCTGGAGCTGATGGAATCCCCGCTGAAATCTTCAAGCAGGCAGGAGAAGCTCACATCACAGCTCCATGCCCTCATTTTATGGATTTGGAATAATGAGGTAATCCCAGATGACCTCAGGGATGTCATGATCACGACAATCTTCAACAAAAGGAGATAGGTACAATGGTGGAAATTACAGAGGGACTGGCCTGCTGTCCCCGATAGGAAAGATCATTGTGAAAACCCTCCTGAACTGTCTCCTTCCACTTGCTGAAGAGCTCCTCTTGGAATCTGTCTGGGTTTAGGGTATCAAGAGGCACAACTGCCATGATTGCCATTCCTCACCAGCACAGGAAAAATGCTGGGAACAACATAAACCTCTCTATATGATTTTCATTGACCTCATGAAAGCCTTCAAGTCTGTCAGCCAAGAAGCACTGTGGGGAGGATCGTTCTGAGGTATGGATGCCCACTGAAATCCATCACCATTTCTCACCTGCTCCATGATGGTATGTGAGCAGTGGTTCTCAGTAATGGATCTATCACGGATTCCTGTGAAGTTAAGACTGGAGTTCTGCAAGGATGCATCATCACTGCAACACTTTTCTCAATATTCCAATATGACCACCAACAAGCTTCCAGTCAGAGTAGAGCTAAACTACCAAATAGATAGTAAGCTGTTTAATCTCAACTGACTCTGAGTCAAGACCAAGACTATCTCAATGTCAATCACGGAGTTCCAGTACACTGATAATGCTGTAGTGTGTGATCACTCAGAAGCAGATCTTTAGGCAATCACTGACATCTTTACTGAGGCATACAAGAAAATGGGACTGATGCTTAACACTCAGAAGACTAAGGTCCTCCATCAATAAGCGCCTAATGAGCAGTCCCCAGCTCTGGCAATTCAGATTTATGGCGAGACTCAGGAGAATAAAGAAATCCAACATCACCTCAAATGTGCAAGTGCAGCCTTTGGATGCCTGTGGAAACAGGTGTTTGAAGAGCACGACATCAGATTCGAAACTAAGCTCATGGTTTATGAAGCAGTCATGATCCCTACCTTACTGTACAGAGCTGAAATGTGGACAACATACAGGAGGCACCTCAAGTCACTCAAGATGTACCATCAACACTACCTGTGGAAGATTTTTTGAATCCAGTAGGAAGACGGACACACGTACATTAGCATCCTCTCGCAAGCAAACACCACGAGCATCGATGTGATGATCATCCAACATCAACTTCACTGTATTAGCCAAGTCATCCAGATGTCTAATTCCAGACTCCTAAAGCAAATTTTATTCTCCTAGCTCAGTCAAGGCATATGCTCAAGAGGAGGGCAGAGAAAGTGTTTCAAAGATGTCCTCAAGGCCAACTTGAAACAAATGCAACATTGACATCAACTCATGGGAGACTATCACCTAGGACTACCCTAAGTCTGCCGCAATGATCTCAGTATTTTAAAACATCGCAACAACAACAGGAGATGAAAAAGCAGGAGCAGCAGAAACTGCATGTAGCAGACTAAACCAAGAATCCAGAGCCACCCACCCCGCATGGAAACACGTGCCTGAGTTGCAACAGAACCTGTCGATCCAAGACTGGCCTTCACACCCATAGTTAAGGTGTGACAGGGGGCCAGTCAAATCATTGGTCCACCCACCTGTCTAGGGCAGTCTGCCCACATGCCTTTCCTGCCATGCCTTTGATGTAACTAATTAGTTGTTTATAAGGTGGGAGGTTGCCCATTTACTGCCTGATGCCAAGGGCATAATACACGGCTCCAAACCTTCCCTTATACCGTATCCCATACCTTTGCAGATGGCATCACCATATGGCTCTGGTTCCACGATGGATCCCTTTCTATACCTCCTCTTGTTTGGACCCCAACTGGATCCCTCCTTCTCAGGTGGTCTATTCTGCTCTCATTCTGGGCTGCCAAGCTCCCTGAACCCTTCTCCTTCTTGGCAGTGGCCCTCTCCGGGAACTTTGGACACACCGTCCCTGGCCTTGCCTCTAGGCCAGTTGGAAGCCCAGGCCCCTGGCTCTGGGCGTCCCTTGTGGTGGGCGCTCTGACCCTTCGAACATTCTGGTCCTGGCCCCAGCACTGACTAGTCAAGGGTTTCTCTGGTCAGGTTACTGAGCTGCTCGCTCTGTCTCTCTCTCTCTCTCTCGTATGGGTCCGCCTTCTCAGGTCCCTCCAAACACAGCTCACTCAATGTCTAAAGCCGGCCTATGCACAGTCCTTCAGGCCCACCCATGTGACCCCTAATCTATGCGGCCAATGTGCAGTCCTTCAGGCCCACCCACACAGATCCTACTCTATGCAGCCTTCTCACATGCCACCACTGGGCCCACTACTCTACCTTCTCACTGGGGCTCTCAGCCTTACGCCCCTTGGTCTCAGGCCTGATGACATGCCTGGACCTCTTTCCTGTCTCCTCTATGGGGTAACCCACCAGGTCATGGGGGCTAACCAATACTTGCCTTTCACTAAGGAGGCACTGGTGTGGCATTTCCTGGGGACCACCCCACCACACGCAGCCCCATCCCTAGCAGGATGCAGTTTTAGGTTATTCTCCAGGACGAGGGACATCCTCCATCCCCATAGCTCCTACCCTGTCCTCCAGGTGTTCTGGGAGCAGCAGCTCTGGCTGGCGACGTTCTCTCTCTGGCTCCCTCCAGCAACTGCCAGTTCAGCTCTGAGGGTCTGGATTTAAAATAAAGCTGCTCAGCCCCATCCTCTAATCTAGGAGCACTCCTGCAACCATATGACCACCTCATTAGGCTGCATCACACATGCCGGCTGCTCCACAGCCTGCTCAAAACTCTTAAAGTGGCAGGAACCAAAGGTGCCCTGCCACAGAAGGCAATCATGGAAGACAATCATCCTTGACTGTGAGGGATTGCCAATGATGATGGACAGTGGCTTTTCCTCTAGTTTTAAGATACTTAGCTTGATGTGTTAAAATGCTGGAAAAATTTTTGTAAAATTTCTTTTTTGATTAACTACTTTCTTTGTTTAACTAATTTCAGGAAGATTTATGACTAGGCTAGCCATCAATTGAAAAGGTAACAGATGTAGTTCTCAAGACAAGCTGTGTAGTTCTACTTAGCACCAAGATGGTTTGCAGTTCTTGTTCAGTGGCTAAAGACACTTTAAAACAATGGGGCACTTTTACACATGCTCCAGGGGTAAGGGGGTGGCACTTTAATTAGAGTGGCTGTGAGAGCCATAGTGTCTTGTGTATCAGTGTCCCTGCGCTTCCAAATGGTGGTGGGGGTGCTTTACGTAAAGCTCATTGATGAGCTGTGCTGCCATTTGCAATTTTGAAGGGCGAGGATGTTGATATACAAGACCTGGGAGGCTGCTGGATTGAAGTAATTGCCATGCTCCAGGAGACTCAATTAATCGAGTCTGCTCCAATACGTTACAATTACACCATGTTGGAGCAGCCTCTGCACTAGCGTATAGGCACCCATGGTGACCGGGATAGATAGATAGATAGATAGATATATTCCTCAGCAGACAGATCTATCTATAGATTGATAAATGGATCTATTAATATCTATATCTGTATTTCAGTATCAACATATATGTCTTAAGAGTTTCCAGGTTTAATAATACAAACTTCTGCTGTTAGCAAAGCTGTGTCCATCAGGAAGGACAGTTAAAAGCTACAGAAAATGGCCTGATTGCTTTTATTTCTCATGCCCTCTTGGTGGAGATTTTTCTGTTGAGTTTAGCAAGTGGTATGTGAGGAGCTGTAGAGAACAGGGTTCTTCTGCAAATATGTCCAAAGCTAGTACATGACACACAAAGCCAGGAAATCCTCTCTGGGATGAAATCACTACTGAGGGAAGGGGATAGATAGATAGATAGATAGATAATGGTATGAAGTCAATAGCAAATATTGTTTCTGAAGAAGCTGACCTACGTGGCTTATTCACCCTCGGGTTTTGTGGCTGAGACAACAGTAGTGTCCCTGAGTCTCCCTGTCATCTGGACCTCTGACAACCTTATTAAATAAATCTGGCACATAATTATTATCCAACAATACCTAATGAGGAAATGCTGAAAAAACAATGTGCCTCATGTTCATTTTAGATGACAGAAGCTAACAACAGATAAATACTTAACACTCAGGGAAAGCATGTATTTCTAGCATCATATTAACTCTATAATTCAGGAAAATAATGACAAAAGGTGCAAGAAACCCCAAGGGTTTGCTGTGTTACAGTTAATATATGAGGCTAAGATCCAGTTTCTCATACTCTGGTTTAAATCCAGAATAACACTATGAACGTCAGTGTAGTGATGCTGGTCAATAAAGAACAAATTTTGGTTATCCTCTCTCAGCAGGGGCTGTCTTCTTGTTCTGTGTTTGTACAGCGCCTGGTGCAATGAGATGCTGATTGACGACTAGGGCTGCTAAGCACCACAATAATATGGACAATAAGTCAGAAGTACAAGAGTTCCTGTAGCACACACAGCATGCACAAAACGGGGTAAATGACACTGTTCAGTCCTTGCAAATGTCCATGCATTGGAACATATTTAGAAAATTACCTTTACCATAAGTAAGCATTTTTGAGCTGTGTAAGAAATGCAGGTTGCACTGCTCCTTTGCCTAGTTCATCCAAAGAACAGTACTTTCCATAGTGGGGACTAAGGCTGGGATCACATGACCTCCTTCCCAGTACATGCCCTTGGGTCCTTCTACAGCCTCGTGTCCATCTGTAGAGGATGACCTTTTGCAAAGCTGCTAGAGAGCATGCTAAGGAAGGTCCTTGTGTGCTAGCACTGTGTACAAGCAACTGGGCTGCTACTGCAGTTGCAGTGGCCTTTGAGGATGCAATGGCTTTTAGAGAACAAAATAGTCCTTTAATGGACTCAGTATATCAGGATCACTGAAGCCAGCAATAGCACAAGCAATTAGGCAACTTTACATGTCCGTTTAGACACAACTCATGCCAGTTAGTCATAGATCCTTTATGCTAAATAATTCCTTGAATGTTGGCACAGTCACACTGACTTCAATGGGATTTTTTGGGTAGAATCCACACTAAACATATCCTACCATATAGCCATATCATCTCAGGCTGTTGGCTTGTCAGACTAAAACTCATAAACTAAACAGGGTCAGAGCTGGTCAGTATATGTCTGCAGCACCTCCAAGGACAATTCAGGGTGCTACCAGAAGTAGTGTTGCTAATTCAGTACTTGGCACACTTTCCCTCTCAGTCAGTCCTGAAGTGATATCCCAGTATGCAGTTGGGGCACTATTAATGCTGGAGTTACAGGGCTGTGCATAGGATAGGATATAAAATTAAAGAGCCTGTAGCACTTGTTGCTTGAGAAAAGGCAAAAGTCTCCATGTCCCTCCCAAAATGTCCTTGGTTAAGTCAAATAAATGCAATACACCCTATTTTCTGTCCTGCTCAACTCTATAATTAGGGACCACTGTAAATCAGGCTCTGGTGGGGGGGAAATCAGTGTCCCTGCAGGCTCGCCGGAGCCAATTTTAGGCATTTTCAGGCATTTTTAGGCATTTCTGAGGGAGCCCGCCGTGGGGCTGATTACCATTGAACAACAGCACACAGGCTGTCCTTCAGCTGTTTTAAGAAACTAAAGCTCACCACTTACCAAACAGCAACTTTTAAGTCAAGCTCACCACTTAGAGTTCTTAAGGAAACCGTAGTAAATAAACTTAATTAAAGAACAACCTTTATTGAGTGCTCACTTTTATGGAATGCTGACCCTAAGGCAAAGTCCACTGTGGCAAGGCAGAGCAGGGCGCGGTAGACCCGTGCCGGGTGCCTGCCCCCACAGCAGGGTATGGGGCAAAGGGTGTCCCCACTGCAGGGGCTTCTGTCCACCCAGCATGGGCCTTCTGAGCCCTGCTCAGCTCCCGCACAACAGCAAAACAAAGCAGGGCTCTGGAGAGCCATGCCAGGCAGGGGGAAGCCCCTGCAGCAGGGGCACCCTGTGCTCCATGCCCCATGCGCAGCTATGGGGGCAGGCACCTGGTATGCCTGGTTCCACAGCCCCTAGGACAGGGGGTACTTACCTGCTCCACTGTGGGCAGGGCTTTTAAACTCCCTGCCAAAGTGCAGAATTGAACAACCTGATTGGCTGAGCCCTAGTAGGTCTCAGCCTGTACTATGCTGCCCCTGGAAACATATAAGACTTTCACAGTGTTTCCAGGGCTCTGCTGCCTTTCTTCTCCATGCTTCAAGTCAGGTTAATTTTTTTTTACTTTTTTCTCCGAGCCTCCCTCTCCCCCATAGTTTCACACCATTTGTGGCCAAATCAAAGTTTTCTGGAGCTTTGGGGGGAAATGCTAATTTCAGGCTTTCCCCTGAAATCCCCTGAAGCCTGAATTACATTGGTCCCTACCTATAATGTTTGTGTGAACTTTTTAAAGGCTGTTATTTTCCAACCCCAAAATAGGCACATTCCAGTGACAAGTACTGTGATCTTCAGATAGACAATGTATAAAATTTGTTGCACGCTGGGATCTTTGTAAAAAGATTAGCTGTTACGATAAACTGTAGTGGAATGTCACAGGAAACTAAGATGTGCATGCTCCCTGAAGGACGGAAGCAGTCTAGCCAGGGGGCTCTCCAGGCCGGGCAGTGCCCCACAGCTGTGGGTTACCTGAGCAACAGGCTAATGATGTAATTAGCTGGCACCCGCAGATGGTCAGCTGACCAGAAGGAGGCAAAGACCTGAGCATGGATAAGCCCAAGACTGGGGTCTGGAGCCAGAGGGACCCAGCAGACACAAGTGCCAGGGGGCCTGGCCCAAGCTGGGCGCAGATACATGGAGTCCAGAGAGCCTGGTGCTGGTGGGGCACAGCAGACAGGGATCAAAGGCCTAGACCGAGTTGAGACCGAGAACAGACCAAGTTGAGCAAGTGCCTTGGAGCCAGGTCCAACACAGTGGGATTAGACTAGAAGCCCTAGCCAGATTAAAGTGGCCGAGGCCAAGCAGGTTGAGACCTCAACAGAGGGAATAACATGCATGCAACATGAGGCATGGGGCATGATAAAGGGAAGGTTTGGAGCCATGCAATTAGCTCATAAGGCTCAAGGTGCCCCGTGTAGCACAATACTGGAGTGAGGTCCAGCAACCAGTGAGGGTCAGTGGACTGTGGCCATGCGAAGGCCTGTGGGTAGCCTCCCAATTTATTACTTTACTATCAAGACATGGCAGGCGAGGTAAGAGGACTCCCTCGGGACAGAGCTGGCATGGTCGTGGAGCCACCATACCTGTGGACCCCTGGGGACCCCAACCTGTGACATGGAAGATTAATAAGAATGAAATATACAGGATCCTGAGCTCAGGGCCAAATTCTCAGGCTTCAAGTGGCTGGTCCTCCTATGGAGATTGGAAGCCAAGTGCAGTGATCCTGGTTACATTCTAGCAACCCCGTCTTGCAAATACACAAAGCAAGGTTGACAGAATCCAGAAGCAGCTGTGATGTCTAGTGCTCCTCTGAAGAAGATAAGATTGCTGTTATGTGGGATGCCTTTGATGGAGGACAGGTGAATCCCTTGGGCCTTCAAGAGCCCTGTCCCTTCATGTCAAAATAAAGCAACACGAAACAGAGTTATTCTCACATCCATTGGCCTATATTCTCACACACATTAGTCAGGATTTTCAGATCGATGTCAAAGTCCATATATGGTCATCTACATGAGCTAATTTTCAAACAAGCTGTGCACCCAGGAGTCCTTGTAACAGACCTCTCACAGCAAAGCAGAGTGAAGGGAGCTTCCTGCCCTATAACAAGCTGCCCTATTCTCTTGCTCTACCATGCTTACCTCTATATATCTCTTACCCTCTATCCCTATTCTTGCAAAGGCTTTTTCATAGTAGCACCTTATAAATATGCATGTGTTTGTAGGGGAAAGAAAAAAATTAGAAAAACCTGTGGTTACAGAAAGCGTATTGCTGTAGTTCAAAAATAGGGATTCTTTCCTCTCTCAGGAAGACTTAAACTAGACCTGCAGGGTCAGCAAATGAACAAGACTTCAGGCTTCTACGCTGAGAACTAAAAAACCCTCAGTGTATTTGAGTGGATGAGTTATAATCCAAGATTTATAATGGAAACATAGCCCAACTGTTAACTACAGCTGGTTAACGGCTGCTCTATAATATTGCAACAGAGTTCTTCAGTGGTTATGAAAAATTTAGAATCCTAGCACCTAAAGATCTGGTGTTGCTGGAATAAGAGAGAGAGAGAGATAGCTCAGAGAGACTGTCCATGCTCTCTCCTTGGACTGTCTGGATTATGTCATAGCAAAATACAATCAATGTACCTTTGATCAATGGAACAGGGTGGTGACAGGTACTCTTAATTCACTGTTGTTAGTGAGTATTGACAAGCTGGTAATGATCATGCTGCAGTGTGTCATTCATGCTGCGCGCATTAGCATTCTTTAAAGGTCAACAAACAAATTCTTTTGAAAAGCAGAATTCCATACAACTGAGAAAATAGCAGGTCTTGCAAAATTAATGCTGTATGTGTCTAGGCCAGTCAGATTATTTGGGCCAATTTTGCTGTAACTGTCCACATTACTTGCAAGTTCGTCAATTTATGGGTGCTGAAACAATAGCCACGTGCATATATGGAGGAACGTGAATGTACAAAGTGGCAGACAAACAGACCTAGCTCATGGGCACAGATGGTGTTATTTTTATAGGTCCAGTTAAAATTCATGCCTTAACTCCCGAGCCTGCAAACTAATCCATGTGGGCAAACCCTTCACCCACAGAGAACCACAGTTCCTTCAAGGGTGCTCCGTACTAGCCTACGGATCCAGCCACAAAGATCAGTTTGCAGGATCAGAAGCTTATTGTTTATTTTTTAAATATTAACTTTGCCCACGTAATTTACAAGTATGCGGAGTAATTATACCTGCATGAAGTTGAGGAGGTGCGAGAGAATTTTTTTACAACTGTTTGTGTAGCCCGGGGAAAAGAAGGAAATCAGAGGAAGAAGCAAGAGTTAGAGTAAACACATGGAACAACAGCAAGACAATACTTACTTTGTGAGACTCTTACTAGCTCAGTCACACTGAAAACACCTGATGTGACAAAACTGTCCTGGAAGCCCAAATGTCCTACAAAACAAAAAGAATGAAAGATTTGTGATAAGCTTTAAATGTTCGGTGACACTATTCTCATATCCTTTAGTTTCATTTAGATTTCAAATGTGACACATAATTACACACTTAGCACTAATTACTGTTTATGTAGGTGAGTAACTAGTCATATAACTATGTAGCTGTTTTGCGGTTTGTATCTGGAGGTTAGGAAAACTAACATGACACATCAGAAGGGAGATTTCTAGATGTTAAAGCATATCAACAGGAAATCTGAAACAAAAGAAGACTATTTTAATAAACGGTTACCTTGGATGACCCCTAACGACTTAACAATTGAAATGAAAATACTGTACCTAGGAATCAGGCAGGACAGCTAAGTTCTATAATCGTTTTAAACATTATTCTCTAAAGAAACATCTGATCGGGATTATCTATCCCATTCATTCAAACAAAACAAGATTTAAAGATGTACTCTTCATTTTCTGACGTTACACTAGGGAAATCTTAAAAAAGCAGCTGCCAAAGAAAAGCCCACCCCTAAAATGAATGCCTTTCCCACAAAAAAAAAAAGAAAAAAAATCTAGTGTTTAAAAGACGCTTTGTAAAAGACAAAATAAATCTCTACATAAGAAAAGCATTAACTTTAAGCTTTGGAATTTCTTTAAGAGACAGGGCGTATGTTTCCCTGCCTGTTTCATTTGTGCAAGGGATGCCTCTACATTTTATATCAAAATGTTATTACACTTCACATAAGAGTATTTTCCTTTTTCTCTGAAAACATGTCTATCACCAAATGTTAATTCCATTTCATGGGCATAATCAATTACAAAACAAACAGCTTTCAAACTGCAACCCAAGTGTAAGTGTACATAGCTGGATATTACAGTTCTTCCAGGATATCGCCAGACTTCAATTAGAGGGCTGTAGCTACTAGGCCAGAATGACCTCCTGCTTTTGAAACCAGGGTCAAAGGCGAAACCTCAGGATAAAGGGATTATTAAAAGAACTGTAAAGTTGTACTTATCCACAGGATAAGTGGCATACCTTTTAAGGTTGTCCTACTTAAAGTCACTGATTCTAATGCACGCACAGATATATTATGGAATGTTTTATAGGGGCACCATCTGCTCCACCATCGTTAATTGTCTGTCAGATTCAGTGTGATCTCATTATATTCGGTCTACTCTATTCTACATAGGTTCTATGCAGGGCTGATGCAGTGCTCATCACTGTATTTGAATGCCGTCCAGTGCTGCATCTCTCAATGGAGAGAAATATATGCAGTAGTGTGTCTTGGTTTTGGATTTGTTTTAAATATACCCGTCACATGTTTATTTAGAGAAGGCAAGGTCAACGAGTGTGCCTTTCTCCTGGAGATAAAGACTGAGAGGGGTTTGACGCTTCTTAGCTCTAGGAAATCAAACCAAACCTTGAGAAAGTTCTATTTTTCATACAGATGAGTTTTACAATTTATTGTGGGGGCTTCATTGTGTTTGTGCCTGGGTTACATATGCAAACATGTATATAAACAAAATTGTTATGATCCACTCGTTTACAAGTGAACCATAAAATGTGCTTGATGTGCAATTTAACCTAAGTCCCTCAATCTACAAATGAAATGTTATTATATTTGGGGGTGAGGTAAAATCCTCTTTGAATATTTTAAATGAAAAAAATATGGAAGTATAATTTTAGGGATTTTTTTTTTTGCGTTTTCTCAACTAAAATCTCACTTTCAAAAAATTGCTTTTGATAGGCCTCCAATTCATTTTCCATTTTTCAATGATAAAGATGATGACCACATCCTCTTGCTTTTTAAAAATGGGTTATTAGCCATATGCATTACATATGTTCACTAACAAGTTCCCAAGTGTTTTTAATATGAGAATGTACATACGTTACAGCAGACTTGCCTATTGGATTAAATGATCTGTGAATTAAAGATCATTCTCTGAGATCTGCGCTGGGACCACTCATGTGCCTAAAATTAAGCATATGCTTAAGTGTTTTGCTGGAGCAAAGCCAGAATGCATAGTACTTTTTAGCATCAAGAACTCTATTCTATTCTATTCAATTCTATTCTAGTACTTTTTCTGCACTGACCACCACGACATCTGAGCATCTTCGATTGTGCGTTAAGCAATATGCTAACATCTATTACATACTGGTTGTGTTTACGGTGTTTGTGGGTACCCATATTTCTGGATGGGCTATCAGTAGGAGTTTGTATTGAAATAAACTGCAAGAAAATTAAAGTTCAGTTTAGGTTAAAAATATGTAGGCTGATTCTCCAAAATAAAAGTGTGACTGTTGCAGAGACAGGAATGACTACTCTAGGTTAATCTACCTAGGACTCTCAATAATAGCAGCAAAGACGCAGCAGCATGGACTTTAGCATATGACAGTGACCAGAGGATATATCCCATTATCCCTGAGAGTTTTTACCAGCTCCATTGAGCAAGCGCTTTCTATGATCACTTGCTAAATTTAATTTTGCTGCTGGACATACCCAAAGTGCTGTCATTAAACTATAATTCACAGACTAGATTTTAATTAGAGAAAATATACATTCCTTGAACAGAAGCTGAATTACACAATGTATTATATGATTCATAAATGGCAAGGAAATTAGACCTAATCCAACCAATAGTCATCTCTATTGTATCCTCATGCACATGAACTGTTATTCTCTTGACAAGGATCCCAGTCCTGAAATGGGATCTATACACATGTGAAAATGGAGCCTCAGTGTGTTCAATAAAGCTTCATGCAGGTGAAAGTGTCCATCCATGTGGTTCAGACAGTAAAATCTGGGCTCAGATTTCTAGCTTTTGCTGAACCTGGTTTTGAAATAGAGATAAATCGTGCAACAAGGAAAAGGCAAAAAAGAAGCAAAACCACCAATCAGCTAAAAGAGGAATTGCCACAAAATAGCATAATTAACAGCAGAAGCTATAAAAGTTAATTTTTTGTGCCTGCTAACAAAAGCCAAAATAGAAAAAAAAATGTCTTTCACAGGAACTGTTTCAATCTGGCTGTTCCACTTAACAGTGAATGAGGAGGAAAAAAAAGGTAAAGTTAAGCAATTACAAATGCAGATGTTAGCATTAAAAGATTCTTAATTGAAAGATGATTAAACATCTTGAAAGCTTGCAAGATTTACTTTTCATGCAGCACTTTATTGAAATATGTGCAAAATGATACTTTTGTTAAATACCCCATAGATAGGAAGTTGAAATGACTGTATATGGTCTGGCTATCTCTGTGGTTTTGTACCACCATCACATTCTGTTAGACAAGCAGGTGTTTGGATTGAGGATTTGAGGATCCTTATTAACTTTTTACAAAACTAATAGCACTCAGTCACTGAAGTCCTATGCCTAGCCTTACATGGATGATTGTACAAAGCAACTGAGCATGTGCTTAAGTTTAAGCACATATGTAAGTCATCAAATTCATTTCTGACCAAAATCAGTATGCATCTTTCCACAGGATCAGGGCACTAAAAGAACAAGCTCAGGCTTTCTGTAGCTCTCATAAGAAGTGCCTATGGAGACAATATCTTATTTTCCGGAGTTAACAGGAAAATCGGAAATGTAAGTCGGAAAAGTTAAGTAATAATACTTATTGGTAAGTAATGTATGGACACCAATCTCACTCTTACTTTTACACATATAATATCACATAATAATATAAATGATACAGTAAAACAGCTCTGCATACAGTGACAGCTGTAATTCTGTAAAAAAATTAACATGCAATTTGCGTTTCTTTCATTTTGCATCCAATATCACCCCAATGATAGAGCAGAAAAAAGTCTAAGAATATGGACCCTGACTCTGGTCTCATACCAGTTTTATTTAAGTCTTTTCTCACTGTCCTTAATAAAGTTTTTCCTGATATACATTAATGAAAAGGAGACTGAAAATAGGCCTTAGAGTCTCATTCCATTTGTTTTGCATTATTAAGCAACGTTCATATTTGACTGAGTAAATGTGTACAAAGGCAACTAAACTGCCTCCTAACATCTAGCTTACATGGAGAGTCTTGTCTTTATTCTTAATTAATGTCCAAGAAGGTAATTTCATGTACAGGGAGTCTACGGATCAAGCCCTTGTACTGTTGTTTGACTGATGCAATTAATTTTAAATGGAAATTCTGTATATAATCAAAATTTAAGAAATCAGATTATTGTTCCTTAATCACATATCAGAGATGTTTCCATTATAATAAAATATAAGGTGTTATAATTATTATGTTTTGTTTATATGTTATTTTTATTATAAAATAGATTTAGAGTTCTTTAAGTGTATGAACTTCTTTATAAACAGATAAAGTAGACTCCCTGTAATTCGAACAAAATATGAAAGAAAACAGTTAATCCTTTGAAGATGAAAAAAGTCCAAATCCTGCTTTTTCACTTGTACTACATATTCTGACTGACAGTATATTAAGCTTTAAGGAACAGCTTTATGGGAGGCTTTGATTCACTTTCAGCATTTTGAAATTAAAAGACAGGTTCCAATACTAGCACTGAAACCATTTCTAAAGCCCTTCTCATGTCAAGCAACTCAGTGTACAGAGCCATCTTAAAAGCTTAAAATAGTAATAATCAATTAGGGTCTCAAGCCTATTATCTTAACCAAATGCCTGATTAAAAAAGA
This sequence comes from Alligator sinensis, assembly GCF_000455745.1. Lineage (NCBI taxonomy): Eukaryota > Metazoa > Chordata > Crocodylia > Alligatoridae > Alligator > Alligator sinensis. Next base: position 734,271 of record NW_005842244.1, on the reverse strand, counting down.
AAAGCTCTCTCCATACGAAGTGCAACTTGGTTTTATCCTCTACCTAGATAATCCTCTGTTCCACAATGTTGAGCCACTAACCAATATTGATTAGAAAATACATGTCTGTATCACCCATCATGTATACACCCCGACAGACGGGAAGTGACCAAGAACTCGGCAATCTCCCCAAATGTCCAGATGATGGACTTGTATCCACCTGCGTTGTGGTAGGTTTATGGGGAGGGGCAGAACTTTGTCTTAATCCCAGTTACATCCTATTCCCAAACTAGTGGAAAGAAAGGGATGGATGTATTATTTATGCATCACAATAAAAGCTTTATGCTCTTTTTAGTTAGAAGTTGAGACTATGTTTAGAAGACAGCAGCAATCAGGATCACAAAAATGCTAGAGATGGACCGGCCCCGGACTGCACCAGATATTGACAACTGTTCTGAAAGTGACAGATCGACCAGGATTGATGAATACAGCACTGGCAATCCGTCACACTGCAACTCAATTTACGTTAATGAAGGGAGAGTCCAGATACTCTTGGTTTCAATGGATGTGCCTGATGTCAAGACTACATCTCCCATCATGCCACCTCCAACTGTCCGAATGACTGGCCTGTATAAATCAAGATGGAGCACTGCATAAGGAGATGTAGTTTATCCAAGAATAATGGTGACAGTGATCCAATTCTTTGAACCCTGTTGGCTGATTTTGCCTGCAACCCAATGCTGCAGGCCAATGCTGACCTCTGATTCCATTTAATTTTCCTTTCACATAAAATCTGTGTGATGAACCTATACACTGTACGGCTTTAAGAGATACACTAAATTAAACTTTTATAGTAGGTGATTTATTAAAAAAAAAAAGGAAAGATATTAAATTAGACATTAGCTTTGAGTTTGATTCTGACACCAAAGCACCCCCCTCCAACTCCTTTTTTCCACGGAGTAGCCCTCCCCACCTCTGCTTGGGCTACGGGTTACTTCTCATTCAATTTTAGAAGGAATTTTAGGTTGTTAATTTTAGATTGTTAGTTTAATTTTAGTGTCGATAGCAATAGTTCACCATAGACATTTTACTATACAGTCAAATGAGACATTTCTTTCCAATAAATGCTAGGCCGTAAGTCACATATGCCAGTGCTCTTTGAAGCTGCCTGGCTTGAGCGCAGAAGTTTTAAGAAGCGCCAGAACATTCTTTGTGGAATATAAGAGAATGAATTAGACTGTCCAGGGCATGTCGTGTTAGTACAATAGAGAAACACTTTTAAGACTTTAAAGTCATGTAATACAATTCTAGGCTGGATCTTTCTTGTTGAAAAAAGTAGAATGGGAGTGATTGAAAGAGAAAAGGGCCAATATTTGACAACAGAAATCAGCATAACCTTTTAACAGCAGCAGTCATGGATGACTGCCCTTTGACCCTGAGAGATTATGTGGGATTTCAATGACAACAGCTGGAAGTGAGCATGTGAGAATAGAGAACACAGATCTGAGGCCTAATACAAAAGACTGCACAATCCCTGCCCAGATCAGAGTGTTGATTAGAAATTGTTTCCTGGTCCTAGCTTAATAGACTGTGATAATGAAAGTTTTGTTAACCCTTCACACCAGGCAAAGTCACTGAAAATTTGTTTTACATTTTTTTAAAAACCAAAACCCCTTTCTAACTGTACAGAACATTGTGCTTGCAAGATACTGAGTTTTTATGGGCCTAATTCTCATTCCTGTACTCAACCTGAACACACCTTATTCTTTACATAAAACTTGTCTCCTGGGACCACAAGCTCAAACTCCCATTGAAACCAGAGGAAGGACTCTCATGACATGAGTGCCTAAGGTATACACATGGACCAGGTACAGCGGTTACATTTAATGTGCTTTGAGCGTGCAAAAAGCACTTCACAGTCATAACAGAACAAATGGTTGTGGCACATAAAGCACTTTAAAAATGGTGGAACTCGATCTAAGTTAACTCTGGATGGATGTGTACTAGCCTAAAGCGCTTTCTGTTAAAGTGCTTTATCAAACATCTGTGCCAGATCCCAATGAAGGTTAACTTAGAGCACAATCAGCACCAGCCCAGGCAGTGTCGTCCGGGTAGTTTGATCTCCCCAAGTGCCAGGCTGGCCCCACCGCCTCGGCTGTCAAGTGACAGCCTCTGATCTCAGCCCTGTGCGCACTGTGGTGGGGATGGGGGAAAGGGGGTTTCTGTTCCCGCATTTGCCCTGTCCCTGCACCGCAGCCCAACGGGGTGGGCGGGAGCTGGGAGGATGGAGTCCAGGGTCTTTCCCATGGCAGCTGCCTGGCTGGGCGGTAGTGTACTGCTGCTTGGGTTGAGGGCGGGAAGGGGAGCCTGCTAGGAAAGGGCTGTGAGGTCTGTGTCCCTGTCCCTGCAGCAATCTCCGCCAGGCTGCATACCCTGCAGCTGTTAAGAGGCTGGGGGGAAGAAGGGAGCTCCCCCCGCCCCCCGGTGCAGGGCCATCCCCCTCCCAAGACTCGAGCCAGCAAGTTGGGGGAGAGGGGGAGGTTGGGGAGAGGGGCTGCTCTGGCAGCTTCCTGGAAGGTATGCAGGAGCGCTCCCAGAGGCCATTGCAGACAGGCCACAAGTCCCCCCAATAAACAGTGAACGTCTGTTTGGTTGGTTTGCGCTCTAACTTATAGCACTTTAAGTAAAGCAAGACAAATCACAGTGCTTCCACCAGGGGCTTTCTGTACATTTGCATTAGCCATGATGTAAGGAGCTACCCAGAGTCAGAATTTAAGTCATATTTAAGCATTCTGTACTACACATTGCCTTTCATGCTCTTGGTATCCTGAGGGGTATACAGGCACCTACATTAAATCAGTATATATCACGTAGAGTTTTATAGCCTGAGTATTAAAATCTGCAGCAAACAGATAGCATCTTGATATCACACTGGCTTCCTGCAAAAGGACCTAAGCCTGCAAGGTGCTGGGAAACCTCTGGCTCTCAGGAGCTGCACTTGGTTTCACAGCTAACAAGACATACAGCAGAATTCATGGTGCTTAGCCCCTTAATATTATTAATTATTTTACTGCTGTGGAGCCTAGGAGCTCCAGTCATTGATAAGCTCCAGTCATTGATAAGGCACCCACTGCATCTGGTCTTATACAAGCAGAGAACAGAAAACTTGGTGCCTGTCTCAAGGTGCCTTCTTTTACCTATTTAAGAGTCAAATCTCAAAACAGAGTTAATTTTATTTTTTTTTTGCTATAAGGCTTAAAAACTTTTAAGAAAAAAATGACAATTTCAAAAAAACAGAATAACATTTAATACTGTCTGGGGCCCCACTTCTTGGAAAACAACAGATGTTTTAAATTAGCATATTTTTGTTTCAGGTCTTCAGTCCAAAAAGGAAATGTTAAAAAAAAAAAGAAATGTCATTATAAATGGCCATATTAATTTGGCAGCTTATACGATAATATGCTCCTCAAAACCCTTTCAAAGTAAATGAGATGAAATGTATATCAGGGTAATCATGTTGGAATATTTATGGCATCTGACAATAGGAAGAGTAATAAAAGAAAATCCTCCCCCAGTGAAATAAGAATATGAAGCAGTCATTTATCTTCCTTTCCTTATCTGTGTTGGTTACAACAGCAACAATTGTGATCTCCTCTCTCTCTGCAATGATATTACAAATTCAGCTTTATACTTCTGAGAATGGCTCAGTGACCGAGTCAACACAAAGGAACTGGCAGGTAATCCTGGGTAGATATTGCTCTCCTAATGTAGCAGGTGGCATATGATGCTCTGGATGACTCTGTAGGCTTTGCATGGGTAAAGTGGTAAATGTGTGTGCTGGAGAAGGGAAAAAGCAGAGAATACCTGCTGCCCGCTCCAGTCGGCTTACTTTATATGGCTCTCAAACTAGAGTGCCAATAGGATGAAACATAGCAAGGGAAATTTAACCTGTAAGCCCCTCCAAAGCCAGCAGATCCCTTTAAAAAGGATAAATGTCTCTGACTCTAAAAACTGTTTCATGTCAATTTTTCAATTTTTGGCATAAGATTTATATTATCAGAGAGTTTGAAAGCAACAGTTTCCATGAGAAACATGCTTGAGACACATCCTAAATGCTTTTTCTTATGTCTGATATTCCTTCCTTACCATAAGCCTGATCTTGTTTCTACTAAAAAGTGAATGGCACTTTTGTCACTGATTTCCACAGATGCAGAATTGGGCCCATACCCAGTCCTAGTGACACTAGTCCTAGTGAAACTATTCATAGATGTAAATACTGGCAGGCAATATGGTTCTGGGAATGCAGACCTTAAGAACTGCATAGAGCCAAATTCTAGCTTATGCTGATGTTAACTCAGATGGACATTATGGAATTTTAATGGAATTATTCCAGTTTGACTTTGGTGTAAATTAGAATTTGGTTTATCGTATTGACTGCATAAATATTATCGGAGGATATGTCAAAGGCATTATGTATACAAGACAGTCATGAAAATAAAGTTAGTTAAAATTGCTTTAAAATATTTACAAATTTAAACTAATCAAAAACTGAAATAAGTGCATTTGTTTTAACTACTGTTTATAGCATTGCAGCCCCTCCCCCTCCTTTAAATCTTCCTCTAACCATAGTGATGTTTATTGAATACCTGTCATTTCTCCAGCATCATGTGCCAACAGCAGCTCACCAGTGCCAGGCTGCATGAAACCCCTTCTGTTTCCTATTCTCCAAGGGGCTCCCTTAGATCAACTACTCACCATACCCAATACACTGAAACCCAATACACTGAAACCCATAAATTTGCAGATACTGCAGTCAAAATTCTTAACAGAAAACTGCACCCATTTTGCCCAGTGTAGCATACTGAAATATCACATGGTGAGAAGCATTTCTCACCATGTGTAAACTGTCAATTTGATTTGAAATTAAAATTTTTGATTAACATGAGCATTTCTGAGCCTCCTGCTGGCAGCAGCCCTATTGCTGAAAAGTGACATGATTTGTGACACACATGCTGTACAGAAGCCCCATGCCAGCGATTGTTAAACCCATTTTCATTCTGCTTTAATACTGGTATGACACTCAGGAAAAGAATTTTAATATTCAGGAGAAACAGGGGTAGGAATTTAAATGGTAGCGTTCTTTTTCTGGGTGTCAAAGCAGCATTAAAGCAGCATGGAAAGTGGCATGGGGCTTCTATCTATGTCACAAGTCGTGTCTCTTTTTCAGCAATAAGGCCCATCAGCAGGAGGCTAAAAAAGTCCATTATAAGTACAAAATCTTATTTGAAATCTAGTTGATATTTCAGACACAGTAAAAAGTGCTTGCTACTGTTGAATGCTGAAATGCTTGTGCAGGGGGAAAAGGGTGAAGACTCATTCGGACCCAACCGGCAACCCCATCAATTAGCAAATCATTGATCTGTACCATAGATAGGTGTTTTAGCTTCTATACGGGTCTATGTTAATCTGTCATGGTTAGCTTGTTCCCTGCTGATACTCAAGTTTACGATACGAGAAATTAATTGGGTAGGAGGCAAGTTTTGTGATTGTTCTAGATTCTATCTTTTACTGTCACCGTCCTCAGGAGGGAAGATTTTCCCAACTCGTTACAACTATAAAGCAAACAAAAATGGGACATGTTTTGGTGACAAGTTGTAGGTTTGTGAAATACTCATGCAAAAGGCAAAACAGCAGTGGGGATTTTTATAAACGCATGCTAGTGCCGCTATCTCAGGCTTCTGACTCAAATGTGGCACCTGCAGCTTTCTCAGAGTGGAGAATGTTTTTTTTCCAGTTACGTAGTATTCTGAGGAAGTTTATCATGAAACAAGTATCAATAACAGTCATTTTGAGCAACAAGGCAGATTTGATAGCGTCTACACTCATCTGGCATTTTGCTTAACTCAAGCACTATGCCTCATATTCAACATTTGGCTCCACCGTGGAAAACAGAACAAATGCTGATACAATGATACGATGGGCAGGAACAATTTGTAGTTATCAACCCCTGCCTCCTAATAAAAAAAAAATCATGTTGATGGACTAAATGAAATATCAGGTTCCCCAACATCTAGGGACGAGCCCATGGGATGAAAAGACATCATACCTGAAATCCTGGCCCCGCTAAGCGAAGCTCGGGATTTCACCCCATGGCACAGACCCGCACGGCTGTCATGAAAAATGTGTAGGTTCTTTTAAAAAAAAGTCTTGTGTTTAAATAAATCTCATGTCTAAATATCTTAAATGTTATGTTGCTAGGAAATGATATAACTAAACCAGTGATACTATTATTATTTTAGGACCAATAAAAACACACAGTGTTATACTGCTGACTGGTCAAAATGAACTTTAACCCCCAGTGCTATGTTTAGTAAACAGTGCTGCACAGAGTTATATTGATAAGGGCTGAAGCTGGATTAAGGGACTTTGGAGCACTGGGATCAGAAAAAAGTAGGAGTCTGTGAAAGTAAGCCCTAGGGTTTTTAGAAGTTACGCTGAAGGAAACATCAGTTTAATCTATATGAATAACCCATTTATTTACAGTATGTGGCAGAATTTCAACAGGCAAGCACAATGTAAATGAGAAGTCAGCATGCTACAGGTCAAGTCAGGGCAGCGAGCTGCTTCTGTTTCCAGTTTGTTTGGTAAGACTGATACAAATCCTTGTGTCTTCACAAAACATTTCATAGCCTCCTCCACACCCTGTATTTCTCTCACTCCATACCAAAACACAAGAAATGCCCACGTGATGTGACAGTGACAGGACAGAATGGACAACAGGTCACAAAATCCGCCAGCTTCACTCTCCCTTAAAAAGGCTTTTCCGCTTCATTCAAAATTGCTATTTATTTTTTATGTGCCGACAATATGCTCAGCGCTATGCAACACATGTCAAAACATTCAGTGATAATAAAACCTATATAAAACATATTGTGGGATTTACATACTCTGATCTCCATTGCAATCTTTAGAGTTGCCTTTCCAAAGGCAAATGTTACTGTTATCGTTTTTATGTTTGTAAGAACTGTTCTGTATAATCCAGGAACTTTTAGGTCTCCAAAAGTACAATAGACTGCACTTTAGCAGACTTGATACACCATTGAGCTTATGCATCCATTTTCCTTGGAACAGAAGGAAAATAAAGATTTTCCACCATGAGAACGATGGTCCTAGAACTGGCAGCCCATTCTATATCTGACTTTCATACCAAAAAAAGAGGACTGAACTATTTAGAGTAAACACCCAAATCCCAGCCTCATGCAGTGTTTTGACTTTGAAAAGGAAAATGTCCCACAGACTCCATTAAGTCCACCAGAGACTTCTATGGCAACTGGTTTTATAGGGAATGCAAAACTATGGTGATATAGATGATAGAGACACATATTTTGGGGGGTGAGAGCTTTTACTGGACCAATTGCATGGTTAAGAGATTTTAGACAAGTTTCTAGCCACAAAGTACCCTTTCTCAGAGGCAGAGAAAGGGGTGAAAGAGAAATAGATCTACAGATTTATGAAAACACTCACAGGGACTTTTACATCAAACTCATTGAGGTAAAAATGTAATTTCTCAATTGAGGTTGATAATCCCAAAATATTCACTTCTTTTCTGGTCCTTCTATGCCCAAATTACTGAAACCCAGAGATAGAGGGAAAAATAATGATGGATGAACTTTTAAGGTTTAGAGTTCAATTCGCTATGGATGAGATCCTAGCATTTCAGATTCTTATCTCAACTTCACTGGAATAGCTGAACCTCTTCTGTCTGCAAAATTAGCCAAGAAAACTTGTGAGAATGGGCTCTCTCATCATATTTTGGTCCCCAGACACCATAAAGAATAAGACAAAACACGTTACTGATTTTTTTTCATTTGCAATAATTGCTTATTTTGGGTGCAATTGAGAGTTTTGAGTGAAGTTTCACTGGAGAAGGAAGGGAGCAAGCCCTTATTGTATCTAGGCCAGCTCGCCCACCCCTAGACAAACATTCCTCCACAAAGTAAAAGTATATAAATGGTTCTTTTTCTTGGAAGCAAAATTGTCTCAGATCAGGGGCTCCTCCTGCAGAAGAAAAAGGAGAAGTAGAAAGGGACAGAACAGGGCAGACCTGCTGCACTCCTTGCTCTCTCAAACAAGACGTTCATCCAGATCACAATGTCATCATTTCCCTTGCAGCACAGATCACTCTCTAATGCAAGGAGGTGAGTGGCAAACAGCCTGCCCTGGCAGGGGAAATTCTGAAGGCAGTGTTCTGGTTATCAGTTAACCTGCACCCCGACTTGCAAGAACATTTTTTCTTATGTATCTTGCCACCAGCTTCAGTTCTCGAGAGCTGATCTTTTTTCTTCTGTTTATACCTGCCTGGTGCTTTGTTTCCTATTTAAAAGGCTGTAAAACCCTAGTACTGCCTGGTTACCCTTGTGTTCCCGTCCTTCATCCGGTTCAGTCACAGGAGGGGATAATGATCTGTCACCAAGGTGAATTCATTAACCAAAAGATAATGCCGCAATGTTTCTACTGCCCATTTCAGAGTAAGACATTCTTTCTCAATGACGCTGTATCTCTGTTCTCGTGGGAACAGTTTACAGCTGACATAATAATGGTAATAATAACAACTTACATTTATATAGAGCACAGATTGTACTATATTTCTGCCTCTTGCAAAGGACTGCTCTCAGTCCCACTTCAGATGCATCAGTCACCAACATGACAGGCAAGGAGAGTCTGGACTCCTTAACAGCAGGCCTGCACACAGGTACGCCTTAGATCCTTAACAGTTTGGTTGGAAACCGGTGACCAAGTAACCTCATTCTTCCTAGTCTTTTTCATGAGACCAGATAAGGGGAGCTGCAATCTCAGAGAAGGGGGAAATACATCTTTGCCAGTCACACAAAGGAGCGCTTCTTTTTGTTGCTTCCAGAGATTGTAGTTTCCTGATTTTTTTCTCCCTTGCTGACTTTGGGATGGATGAACCACATCCCAGGTCTTATTACTGGCTAGTGCTCATTTGCTGGAGTGAACTCCCTTGCCAATCTCAGGAGTGCCTTTGTGCAGATGTTCCAGGTGCCTTCCTGATGCCATTGTTCACCAATGCTGCGGTCTGAACGAGTGGCTCGATAGGTAATATGCTTCTGAGTTTGGCAGGGCCCCCTTCAGCCTCAAAAGCATAGCTACTTCATTTCCCTCCAGTCCATCAAATGGCCACAGCAAAATCATCTCTTCCACCAGCTCACACCATGTCAAACCCATTCACTGGCTCTCCCACACTTTTTTCATCCAGAATGAGTCTGGCCCTTCATGAAAGCAAGTTCCTTGTTTGAAAGAGTTCAGGCTCTATTTGCACTGAGATTTCACCAGTGATACTGAAGTGTAAAGTATTCAGCAGCGCAACTCTGACTTGCTAGTGAACACCCTCTTGTAGACACTGGTAAGGGGTGTGGATTTTAGATGGAGAAGCAGCAGCGTATCTTAATTTTTTACGGAGCAAGAATTCTTGCATGCCAGTATGCTTAAGCAAAAGAAATAAAAGATGAGAAATGCCACGAACTCGTACTAATGGTTTAGATGCGCTGTAAATAAAATCTCTGTTACAAGCTATTCAAACTAGTAACCTCTCTCTCATATTGACTTCAGGAGAGAAACGCCACCCAAGAATTTGGCTAGCTGTAATCAGAAGGATGGTGCCAATGCCCACCCACAAAGTTTACACTGCAGGAGCAGGAGGTCTTTGTGAAGGAACATCTACAAATGGGAGCTGGCCGTACTTCTAACCCATTCTCATCAATTTTTAGATAGTAGATCCTATCTTTTCTGTCTGGTAGGTGGTTGGCTCTACAATCATCCTGCTGACCATGTGATGGGCAGAACGCTATCAGCCAGGGTCCCAGCTGATCTAATGAGATGCTACACCATGAGTGTGATGTCTCACTCTGCTACCTCCTCCCCCAGGAAGACAGGCAGAGGGAGCCCCCAAGCTGGGGTAACGGCAGGGTGGGACGGGCAACAAGATGGCTGGGGAGCTGCAAGGTCAGAGTCCAAGTGAGTCTAGTGGGAGACAATGGAGCAGCTAAGTGATGCTGCCTTTGGTGGTTGCAAAGGGCAGAAATATGGAGGGGAAACCCATCTTTGATCTCCTGTGCTGTCTTTTTTCTAACGCTTTTCTTCAGTGACTAGAGTATTTTGCAGGCACCTTACACCAATGTGTGTCCCACAGAAAATCTCCCTGCTTGCGTGCAAAAGCACGTGGGGGGAGAGAATACTGATGGAGAAATAGTGAGACTCATGCTTCAAAATGAAGATGTTAATTGAACCCTACGACAGTGGACTACCGTGGTGCTGCATATGAACAATTACAGCCACAGACATTTCTTGTTTACTAAAAAGTGCAACACTGACTAAAGATTTACCCTAACGAGTCACGGTAGGAAACTTTTCTCTCTTTAAATTTAATCAGGTGTTTCTGCTCCGCCAGAGAAACACACCAGCTATCAGCTCTGTGTTTCCTCTCCATTTCTGAGATTCCTTAGTGCAGTGCCTGGAGGTGATAGTGTGAACTCACTCAAGAATGTTAAGCCATTTTATAAATCATTTGGCATCGGCTGGATGGGGAGGTGAGGAGAGGCGAGGAGGGAAGGCTGAGGAGTGGCATAGTTTACAGCACATACACAGCAGTAACTCGCAACTGTCAAACTTCAGCATTTTTTCAGAAGCTACCGTGGTTAACCAAAAAATTTAAGACACAAGAAAATGAAATGTACATAGTAAGCAGTATATTTAATCAACTTGCACCTCGCTACCACCACAGAGCAAAAATTTATCAGGATACTATCAGAACCCAGAAGAAGTCAGAGGAGGGAAGATGCTACACTGGAAAAAAAAAAGACAGGGAATGAATAGCACTAACTGCTGTAAACAGCTTGCAGGGCTGTTTCCAAGTTAGGTAACAATAGTGTAATAAAGAAGGGCTGTTTACAAAGGCGGCCCAACTCCCTCCTCTCCCTGCTGCCCATTTTTACCATGCTGCTACCGTGCTCCTGGGAAAATATTTGTGGACCGCTGCAAATAAAAAATCTCTGTCTTTCCAAGAAATGGGTCTGGTAATTTTCCATTTCAGTCACACTGCAGCCGCGCTTGAGAAAAGACTTTGCTCCTGCGCTCCTGTGAGCAGTCACTCTAAACTTTCTTTTTGTTACTTATCTAGCAGCTTCCACGTACCGTCTTTTTCCTGACTGGCCAGAGTGGAGGTTAGGGTATGTCCATGGGCCACCAGCCCCCTATAATTGTTCTTCCTTTGCAAAAACAAGGAATGAAGTTTCTGGTCCCACTTTCAATAACACCCTCAGAGGTTGCACTTCTGTTGTTCCATACACGTTTTACATGCTCAGTTGTTTTTACTCATGTGAAAATGCAGATTTCCATGCTCAAATTCTACCCAGGCACTGTCCAGCTCATCCAACACAAGCCCAGTTTGTGCACTCAAATCCAGCGTTTTCATCTGGAGCACAAACGTTGGGAGCCCTCTGAAAATTTTGCCTCTCCTATATGTTATATTCCTAAATGTCCAATATAATCAGTCAGTCATACTTAATTGTGGAGGCCAAAGGTCCTTTAAAGCCTGGGAGACTTAGCATGGTTAAGGCACACTGGTTTCCGTAGTGAATGGCGTAGTAGGGAGTTATGTAGCATCATATCTGCCTTTGACTCCCATCAGCACAAATCACCTGGTACCCATTTACAGCTCGGTCAACTGAGGGTAGCCTCGGCACAAGAGCGGAGTTCAGCTCAGATTCACCCCTCTGCACGTAACACCTTAACTGATGTCCATCAAACCACACCAAACCATACCTCACCTTGCTTTATCAGGTCAATCATTAGAAATGTCACAAAAATAACTAAATAAAGCCTGCTTTTACTTGTAAAAGCAGGTGTAACTCAACCTGTCCTTTCTAAATGTGCCTAAACAACTTGGATGTGAAAGATAATGGTAGACCTTAATAGTAGGGATGCACAAATTTAGAAAGCCTCTTGTTTAGACTATGGCAATTGGATCAAACAGTTAGCTTCTGTGTGTGTGTGTGGGAGGGAGGTAAGGATGAAGGGTGGGAGAGAGGAGAAAGAGTGCTGTCCCTGCAAATGCAACAGCCTGCAGTTTACAGCTAAACAAGCTTAACATTAGCTCAAGCGGCAAAGGCCTATAGTTTGGTGTTGAAGGTCCCAGGTATGATTGCTTAATAAGGACCATGTGGTAGATAGAGGAAAAAATATATACTTTATTATAAAGTATTAGCCCTGGTGGGACTTGAATATCAAGGACTTCAGATGCTGAGCACAGACTCGTTTAATAGAGGGAATCCATTCCCTAGTGGATACCTAAGAGACCGACAAACCTGCTACTCACAATTAAATAAGTTCTTTTCCTCTGTTTGTGAAGGCGAATCCTCATTCAAGCCTTCTGCTATCACCCAGGGCATCTATATGTTTGCAGCTGCCACCTGTTATAAAAGCCCCTTTCACCCCAAAAGATACAACATCCTATTACCTGATTTACTGTCTACAATCTCAAATATGCACTTTTAACACCTATTGACTTGAACAAGCATATGAGGGTATAATTTGGCCCAAAGTGTGTTTTCTATTCATATAATGGCACTGGGTGGATCTTGATTCTGTTGCTGTGACCTCTGAGTGCAAAACTCCCATTCACATCCTCACTTGCCCGGCACGACTGTAAGGAGACTCTACCTAAATGAATGTCAAGTAATGAATACTTCTGGTAAGTGACTGATTTCAGTGTGCTTTTATCTTTGGCCCCCCGTATTTATAGTTCAAGCCTTTTAAATTAATACACAAAAAAAGAATTAAACTGCTAATCATCATATTTCATTGTGGTTCACAGGGCTTTCATCAGATCTAGTTAATGAAGGCATCATTTCAACAGAGGAAGCTACATTACACCAATTTATGTCATGGGTATATCACGCTGGCAGTAAAAGATTGCTTGGTTGGTAGCATAACCCTGATGATTTGGGAGCAACAAATTTGGAATTGTGCTTCTCTGGCATATTTGTCTGGAGGCATGCACATGTATTTGTGTGTATATTATTTTTGAAGGCAAGTTTCCTGCCTGTGAAATTTGCTCTAGGTCTGAGATAGACGTGTGAGGGAAATCTCACACCCTAAGCAAAACTGGTGGGTTTCTGATTCAGACTTTGGCTTCAAATACTCTGGCTTTTCCCACTAATAGACTCTCCTCTCCACTGGGCAAAAAGTTAATCTGAAGCCCAGAACCACAAATAAACTTCCCTCCTTCGGTGCCCAAATTCTTGGTGGGCTCCTGCGGTCTCGTACAGCATCCTTCATCTTGTGGTCTGCCCAGGAGGTAGCTGTAACTTTGATGAAATACAACTCCCAGCTGTTAATTAAACAGGAGGTCTTTCATGCAAATCCATGGCTGAACTATGAAAAATTCTTGTGGTGAAAACTGGGAAATGTTCGCAGCTTTAACTCAGTTCTGAGACCACTGAACCCACTGAGGACTGGGAGCGCTAAGGGGTATTATGGGCTGGGTAATGTTACTGTGCAGGTACCTCTTAATGGTTGCAAAGGAGCTGAAACAAAGGCAGGGGCTGCGGAGGGACTCAGTGCTGCCCCCAATGCCTGGGTGGGTTGGGAAGAAGCAAGAGGAGTGGACTCTTGGCTCTGCCTCAAATTCACTGTCCTGAATAGGTAGAGCTGAGCCTTTCCTTTTTGTGTCCATGCAACAAGGCTTTTGGCAGAAATCATGGATTCGCTGGAAGCTGACGGGGCCACGCCATGACCGCGTCTGCTGTGGCTGATGGGAAGGGAATTGTCTCCTACTGCTAACACTGGTCCAGAAGCAGCTCACATCCAAAGAAGTGAGGGAGGAATCCTGCCTCTTTACGGCAACAATTCTTCCTATTCAGCCTGCTTTCAAGCTGCACTCGACATCATCCTCAACGTTATCTTGTGGTGTATAAATACACGGCGAAAGGAAAGGAAGATAGCGACAGCATATACATATATTTTGAAATGTTTCTGAGCAACTGCAACCTTATTTACACACCTTCTCCCCTGCAAAACCTCACTACCTTTTTCCTGGGCGCACATCTGGAGAAATAAAA
>NW_005842244.1:711256-720123 GCF_000455745.1 Alligator sinensis | reverse complement strand
TCTCTTGCCCTTTGCAGCATTCAGGCGCTCGGAGCGTAATGAACGTTTCATGTCTTTCAAGCACTGCTTTGTCATGCTATAAGCATTCATTTCATGCTTTGAATACTTCCTGTCATACTTGCCTAGGATGATTTTTTGTCAGAATGTTTTGCTTGTGAAGGTTAATGGTTAGCAGCAGTGAAAACTGAAGGCCTCTGTCAATCCTCAAGTCTCAAACACTGCAGGTCACTGATGAGGCAAGACTCCCCACTCGGCCCCAGCAGTGGCTTCAGAGCTGACCCGGGCTGCCTGCCCTGTATCACGTTGGATTGACAGCGCTCTTCAGCACTGCCGCCGTAGGGTCGTCTCGACAGAATGTGAGCTGCTGATAAGTACGCTAAATTGTGAGCCAGGAGAGTACCCATTTAACGTCGCAAATGGTGGAATTTGTGCATTAAAATCTGGATCACAAACGCGTTTGAGTTTGGACGTGGATCTCCCTGAAAATGTGGGGAAAAGACAAATGCTTTCTTTACTAAGCTACTCCGGCATTTTTTTTATGAGGCCAGAAAACTAGCGGGACAACACAGTAAAATTCAGCAAGTTTTGGTTCTGGAGTGTCAGTATCAAAAATTGTACGGTTTCTTGTCGGCATCTAGGACTCCAGCCCACTTGAAATGGAAAGAGATGCAATAGCAAAGGACATGCAGCACGCACCACTTAACTTTCTATTTCTTTAAAACATGTGAAACATGGACTCTGCAGATAACCAACTGCACCTTTCTCAGGGTGGAATAAAATATGATTTGGCCAAAACCATCAGTTGATGGCAACTGTGGGTTCATAGCCCTGCTCTATTCACGCTCTAGAAAGGCACAATATATTCACTGCACTAAGCCTCCCATCTTCTCCACCACCTTACTACCTGGTCAAAATTCAACTCCTTACAAAGGTGACCGTGGGTTGAATTTGGGCTAATGGGATTTTAAGAGGTGCGAGTCTGTGGAGAAAATTTGGGCCCAAATCTTTAAAAAGCTGTGATTCAAACAACATGAAATTACTATGGAGCTTCTTTTTCATGCCCAGCTAAGAAATTCTTTGCTGCAAGTGCTAACATTTCTTTGATGTATTTTCCAATGAGAAGTTAATTTCATTTTGATCTCAGAGCTGGTGATGATACTCAAAGGCTACTTTACAGCAAAAGAGAAGTGGCTTTTTGCATTCATAGAATCCTAACCTGCACAAACCTCTGAAGAACAGCACTGAAAAAGACTGTTGCTACTGTCTCCTGTGCAATGTGCTTACAGTGGATAGTAAAAAACCTTTTCCTGGAGTACCCAGTTATATGCTCCAAGTGAAGTGATTTAAAAAATGTTAGTAGGCTGACATGAAGCATTGTCTAACTGCATTCTTTTTTATTTCAAAATGTGTTCAAGTGAATTAAGGTAAAGTGGTAGGAGAATGGGTTCAATATGCAAACATCAGGGGAGTTGCATTTTTTATTTCTTCAGTATCTCTTTGGGATATTGATCTATGTTCTAGGAAACAAAAGGGAAAAAAAGATGATAATCATGCACAGCAATGAAATTACTGCTGGTTTCATCAGTGGGAAAAGAGATTAAACAATATAATAGGCAAAACTAAAAAAAGCAAAAAAAAAAAGTAGCTTTTTAGTAGGTATTATATTAAAGGTACAGTAAATCCTTTAAATAACATAGAAAGTGATAATTAAACTTGCTGGGTACAATTTTAAGAAGCGTCCTGGTGACTTAAAAACTTAATACCTATTTCCACAAGTGAATTAGGCACTCAAGAACCTAACTCACAATGGAAGTCAATGGCACTTATGCTCCTAAGTACTCAAGTAGTTTTGAAAATGGGTTGTTGAGCTTCATCTGTGGGCTCCAGCAATGGTACAATTACATGTCAATACCCAGACTGCTAGTGCCATTTGTCTTATGCTCTGAAGGCACTTTAAAAAACAGTCTCCATCTAGATCCCCATCTAGAGTATAAGTAGGGACCTACTTCATTCCAGGCGCAACGAGCCCATTTTACAGACATTTCATGGTGGCCCCACCCCAAGGCACTGATTGGAGGAGATGCCCCGGGTGTGTGTGTGTGGGGGGGGGGGGGGGGGGGGGAGTGGCTGCCATCTTGAATGCTGGCTGGCCTTTGTCTGGCCCTGCCCCGAAGTGTTGATTGGCAGAGAGGCCCTTGGGAGAGGAAGGGGAAGGAGGAAGAAGCGCAGCTGTCATCTTTTCTGCTGCCCCAGGAGGGGAAAACTTAATAAAAACTTCTTTTTATTACTGTTTTTTTAATGGCTGTTGCAGGCAACCCTGAATTTCACAGGCAACCCCACATTTCACAGGCAGCCCTGCATTTCGCGGTTTCCACAAAAGCTGCAGAAATCACAATTTCGATAGGTCCCTAAGTATAAGCACCTATTGTTCTGGAGAACTCCAAGGTCAAGCCCATTTCAGCTCCAGGGATGAACTGCTCATCCAAAACCTTTCAAAAGTATAATGCCCCAGAGATCACAGGAAGAGCAGCATGAGGTGCTCCTTGCTCTAGAGATGCAGCAAATTCTCCCTACAGCACACAAGTACTAGCAAGCCATACTAGCTTTGCCACACAGCCCTGCACTCCTTGCACCTGCAACCATATTATGTCTTCCCTGAACTGCCTTGCTTGGGGGAAGACGAAAGGAGAGAGTTCGTTGCACTTGCCCTTTACCCTCGCAACCACACATTCAACCTTAGGATCTCAGGGGTGTATAATTTGTTCTGAGGCACTAAAAAGTTGGCAAGTATTTGCAAAAATGCCCCCTTTTTAGGTTTAGTCCTCTAGTTCAGCCCTATTTAAGGAATTCACAAGTAATATTTACAAGCCTACTCTAATTACTGCAGGGTTGAAAAACGAGTTCTATGAGTTGCTGCACATCATTGTTTGCTATTTTTTAACGTTATGAAGAACAATGCACCTTTCATTTCCCATACTGCCGTTAAGGTGCTTGCAGCTCAAAGCAGCAAGAATGCATTAAAACTAAAATAGCAGTTGATTTGGGCATTAAACACTTTTCTTTTTTAGACTATGCCTTTTCCTCGATGGAAATTGTCATAGCAATGAATTCAGAATCTGTTGGTAATCAGATATAAGAATGAATTCTGTCTTGCTCACTTGAAACTGGAGAATTTACCAACTTCTTTAAAAGAATTTGTTAATCTACAATTAAAGTGGTGCACTACCAACTTTGAGCTATCAAGTCACAATAAGGTACTCAAGTAACATCAGTCGTCTAAAGTAAATGGCACAGCATTCTTATCCTGCACACAATACATGCCATGTGTACCTTGTGCTACAATTATTAACTCTCAAGTACAAACACACCAAACAAAAGCAGTGTCCACCTATCCAACCACTGTATGCATGTCATTTACTTACTAAGGTAGTAACAGAGCAATATGTAAAAATGAGGATCTAATTCTCCTTGCTTGGACACAGTTTCTCTGAAGTCAACTTCTGTTGAAGAGGAACAGGATTTGACCTTGAAAATTAGGCAATTTTTACCCATTTCACAGATGGAAAGCCTGAAGTATGAACCCCATGTATTAAAGTAGGGGTGGCCAACCTGCAGCCCATTGGCTGGCTCCGGCCCAACAAACAAATTAATTCAGCCCATAGAGCTGGCAGGTCGGTGATGGAGGAATTTGGTGACACCTGAAGTCAGCCAGGTAGCAAGCCTATTAGACCAAACTGTTATTTTGGCCCACTGCTCCTCAGAGGTCTTGGATCCCTGCATTAAAGTAATCCACGTGCATGTGAACAGATGTATTTCAGTGGAATTACTTGTGAAAGGAAAATCTTTCTAGCAATTTGTGTAACTGAAATGAATAAAAAAGCCACAGAGAGAACTAGTAGCCCAACTGTGTCTAGATTTCAGAAGTCCCTCACTCCCAGTCTTATTGTCAATCCACTAGACTGCATCGCTACTTTTAATCATCCTAACAGCTGTTAACCAGTGTATTCAAAGAAAAACAGTATATTTAACAAGTTTTGGAAGCAATTACTTTGTTTCTGATTGGCTGAAGTATAAAACAAGGGTGTTCATAGTGCCAATTAAAATGCAGCTTTTAACTATCAATGGACAACAGCATAAACATTTTAGAATATGTTTGTTCCATCCAATGAATCAGGAGAAATAATTGGAGCAAAACAGTGTGATGTTAGAATGTGTTCCTGCCTTTGAAATAAAGTTATCAGGAACATTCAGAATTTCTATTGCAGATTTCTATTCTATCCATGGAGGCGGCAAACTTCTGGATTTTCACTCTCTTTCCACGAGAAGTTGTTATCCTCTTTGACAGACCCCCTATTTAATGGGTCTGATCTCCTGTATAGCACCACTTAAGTATTAAGAATTCTTCCAATCTCCTTTCCAAGACGACTTCTGGACATGTTCAAAGGATATCAGTTCACGGTTTGAGTTTCTCACTGGAGAGATTTTGCTCCCATCACTATTTCTTATTGCAGTGTGTGGAGTCTTCTAACGAAAAAGAGACTTGTATTGGGTACTAATGTATAATTCCGGCTTTTCTATGTTCTTAGTTCAAGAGCAGTTCTGGATACAAACAGCACAGAGCCAAAATTTGGAAAGGCCGGTCTCTATGTTGGGAGACCCTTAATGGTTTGTTTTTGCTTTCATAGACTTTGACATTTACCCATCTGAAGTTGAAAGATGTGAACCTCTTTTATCTCCTTCTTGACCCCTTAAATTCCTCCTTTACCTGGTTTGGATTTTCATTTGGAGTCTTTGGTGAAGACCTGTTATGGTTATAATATGCCTGTGTCCCCTTTACTCTCTTTTGTCATGATCGTATGCATTGTTACATTGCTGAGAAGGTATGTAGCTGCTTGTGCAAGCACTGTTGCTTAGACAGGATGGAAAACAGGAATGGCATGGCCATGGTTGGAACATTATCCGGTGGCTCAGAACACTATATTTCACAGTGTATAGGTTGATGTGCTGTATAAGTCAACCCCATTTTTCTGATCCAAAAAATTAGGAATTTCATAGATCCAGTGTATAAGTCGACCCAACTTTTTGGATCAGAAATATGGGGTTCACTTGTACTGGCCCCTGTGTGCCCTCACTGCGGGCTGGGCACCCAAGGGGTGGGGAGAGGCACGTGCTGCAGCATTGCTCGCATGGGACGGGGCTGGGCTTGGTGCTCGGCTGGCGCGGCCCCATACCCTGCGAGCGGCAAGCCAGCTAAGTGCTGAACCTGGCCCTGTCTGTCTGTTGTGAGTGGCACTGCTGAGCACTGAGCCTAGCCCTGTCCCCTGAAAGTACTGGGCTTGGTACTCAGCTTGATACTCAGCTGGTGCAGCCCACGTAGCACCACTCGCAGTTGATGGGGCCATGCCAGTTGAGTGCCGAGCCTGACGCTGCTTGCATGGGATGGGGATGGAGACAGGGCAGGGCAGGGCTCGGCTGGCACGGCTCCATCCCCTGCGAGCAGTGCTGCTGAGCACTGAGCCAGCCATGCCAGCCAAGCCTGGCGCCGCTTGCAGGGAATGGGGCTGGACTTAGTGCTCAGCAGTGCCGCTCTCAGCAAACAGACAGGGCCAGGCTTGGTGCTCAGCTGGTGTGGCTCCATCCCCTGTGAGCGGTGCCAGGCTTGGTGCTTGGCTGGTGCTGCCCAGGCAGTGCCGCTTGCAGGGGATAGGGCTGTGCCAAGGAGCGCTGTGGCATGTGTCTACCCCCCAGTTGCCCAGCTTGCATTGAGGAAGTGCAAGAGCCAGTATAAGTCAAGCGCCAAGCCCAGCACCACTCGCAGGGGATGGTGATATGGTGTATAAGTTGAGGTTGAATTTTAAGAGTTAAAAATTGGGCTTCAAAACTTGACTTATACACTGTGAGATACGGTAACTGAAATTGTGATACCTGTAAAAGATGAGTGGTTCCAAACAAAAGAGTAATTAGTTGTATGAACATTAGTTTTATGGAGCTTAAGTGGATGAGATTTCCTAAATAATAAATATCATATAAAACAAAAAATAAAGGCTTACTGGAGGCCTTCTTTTTCAGGGCTATATAGTTGACCATTTTAAACCTACATTATTTAAGCTATGCAAAATATATATCTATAATAAACAGCTCTAGAATTTATGGAGTGGAGCTGAAAGGACATCAATATGCAAGGAGAGAGGCTGTGCAGCCCTCACAAGGCCTTTAAAGATTTATATTTTAAGTGAAGGAATGTATGCATCTCTGGGGTGGCACTTATTCCACTTCTTTACCCCCCTAAAGAAATCCATGAAATGTGACCCCAAATCTGTCCTCAGCCTGGTCATTCTGGGGCTGACTTTAGTGCTATCAGGACTGCCCCTGTGATATTTTATCTGACTTTTAAACAATTTTTCCCCCTCCGTGGGCTCCATTCACTTCCCACTGAAATCAGTGGTGAGATTGGTTCCAGAAGGATTTGGCTGTATGGAATCGGTCTATGGCAAGTGCAGTTAAAATGATTTATTGTGCCCATTTTTATGTGTGAAGTTTTTCATTTTCTAAAACCTGCAGTTTTGCTTCGTCTTCATGTTTGGTAGATAACAGCTGTAGATCTATGTTGATCTCTACACCGGGTACATTGCAAGCTCTACAGGCTTTGTGCATTGAGAATGAGCTTAACATCAACCTGGATGGAATACGCTTTTAAAGCCAAGAATGTGTTCAATATGTCAGTCTCTTAAACAAGACACAGCAAACGGCAACTAATCAGATATAAGTATTTTGATACAATGAGGAAAAATACCCTTTACTAAAACTGAGAAGAAGACATGTTTTCCTGATTGTTTTTAGGGAAAAAAGGATCATTAACTAGGTCATGAGTGAAGTTTCAAGAATTCAATAAAAGCTTGTTTCACAAGCAGCACGGAGGCTCCAAATCTGAGAGATTCAGTTTCATTGGGCTTTTATACATTTTACATTATTAATCATTGAAATTACTGCTTTTGGGGCCACTGTTGTGTTACATGTTTCCTTAATAGTATGTGCACTTTATGGTAAGACTTATGGCTTAATAGCTGCAAAAGAATAAGCACTGTTAATTAAAATAGTAACAATAACAGCAAGGCCAATGTCAGAAAGATTCTGGTTGCCTAAAAATGGCAAAATATTTTAAAAAATGAGAACTGGCAGAAAAATAATCACGGTTTAGCCAATTCACCTTTAAATCTGGCAGTTCTCTGGTTATAAATTATAATCACTGTAAGCAAGATCGATAAGAGAAGTTAGATCCTGCCCTTCAACGAGAAAAATATTTGGAGATGTGTCTAGAGATGGGCAAAACAAACACACTTAGATCTGAAACCAGTCACATTTCAGCGGAAAGAGGTATGGACCACCAAATGATACAAAATTTCACCAAATGAGCCTGACCCTGTAAGTTTTCCACAGTAGGAAACTCCTATTTTCTGACAATTTTGGTTTTTGATATTGCTGAATCTAAGTATTAGCCCTGATTCTGTCCGAAGCTCACATCCAGAGCCCTAATACATGCAGAATCTAGATGTGGACACCCTCTTTTAAACATACTCACAGCTTGCTCATTTATTACTTAAGAACCGAATATAATAGACATTCAAAACAATGAAAAGCTAAGCAATATATTGTAAAGATGAGAGGCAAAAAGCTTAAACAAAAGTAGTTCAGTGGATTTGTTAAAGGGTTATCAGAACTGTATCTTGTATATATAATAGTATTATAGACCTGGGCTCTTAAGGGCCATGTTTTACATGTTCCGGGTGTCGGGGGGGGGGAGGGCAGTGCTTTAATTAGAGGTGCTCTAATTAAAGCACTGCCATGTCTCGTGTATCAGCACCCCTGCACTTTAAAATAGCGGTGGAGGTGCTTGAACTTAAGCTCCTTCGATAAGCTTTCAGTTCAAGCACCCCGCCACCATGTTTAAGCACAGAGATGCTGATACACAAGATGTAGGAGAGTGCGGCACTTCATCAAGTCTGCTCCAATGTGCCGGTATTCTAGCATGTCGGAGCAGCCTCGGTGCTCGTGTATAGGCACCCCAAATGCTTCAATTATGGTGAAATGTTTACAGTGAAGCCTTTTGTAATAAGGATTTATCTTTTATTCCCCTTCTATACAGCACTCACATATTAGAGCTCCAAACTCAATTCGCTGTTACCATAACACAAATATTCATTGCTGATAATAATTACAGCCCCCCCGGCAACAAACAAATCTCCAAAATCAAAGCAATCAGGAATTGTATCTAACACCTGGAGTCGTCATTTCTAGATCCTAATCAAAATATAAAGAGTTGGAAAACAAAGACTTTCAGCTGTTAAGGGGGCCAATATGAGATTTAAACATGATTTTTTTTTTAACATCAAGCTGTTCCCTTCATAGTTTCATCTCTGCTTGCCCATGCAATTCTTATCTAAGTTACCAAAAGTGGTACCAATTTGCTGGACCTTTTACAATGGAAACCTACCGTTACCCTGGGTTCAATAGCTGCCATTGGTTCTCTCTCTAAGCCGTCCTACTCCAGAGAATACTAGTACCTGCTCACTGCACTGACCTTTTGGCATAGCTGCGTTCAATGGGATTTCTGTCTGTATGACTCTCTATTAAAATGGGGAGTAGCCATATAGCAGTATTCTCAAAATTTACTCACTTGTGGCTACCTCCTGATATAGGCCGATGGCTATCAACAGAAACAATAGTTTTAGAAATAAAAGTAGAAAAAGTAACAAGAAATTAAGAATGCCTTTGCTGTTCCCTTTTCCCTCATATAACACTTACAACCTTTTTAGAAATGTACCAATTAAAATATAGACCGGTCTGAAAACACCTTTATCGCTCAAGAA
>NW_005842244.1:706262-711225 GCF_000455745.1 Alligator sinensis | reverse complement strand
TTTGAGATCGCAATGCTTCAGCATAGCTGCCAGTCAGTTTTGTTTTGTGTATTTTTCAGGGTAGAGGAAAGCGCTACAGAAACAAAATGTTTCAAAGCAACCATTTTGTTTTACAAGATTATTGGCGATCCCTCCATCTAAACTGAGCTGCAAGCGTGCAGTAAGTCAGGTGCTTTAGTGTTACATTATCACAAAAATGTCAATAAACAAAATGAAGTTAAAAGCACCGAGATCGGGCCCTGTGGAAGTGAAAGTAATGCCGTCGGCACCCCCGAGGGGGTTGTGTCTCATGACCCATGGATTGAATGCCTCTGCTCTAGACAAATAAGCACCGGTGCTCCATACAGCAGGCTCTATCACAGATCCTCCTAATTAAAACAATTTTTAATGGAATAAAGGTCTCCCTCCAGGATTGAAGAGACAAATGCTACTGTATTTTTATGAACCCATGGCATTTTAACTATGATGTAGGTACTCCATTCATTTTCAGCTGCCTACAGTCAATAGTTCAAAGACTGAGCCGTTTTTTATTAGGTATATGTGCTCAGTACTTGAGCACGAAAAGCCTTGTAAACATGGACTGTTGCAATATTCCAACACAGCAGCAGGTAAAAACTTACCATTTTCTGGCTGGTCCTTAATATCAGCTTCACTTGGCTGGCTGGGACTTTCAGATTGACTTGAATCTGAAAAACATAAAATACAGCCAAAAATTACAGGGTATGCTATGGAAAGTAGATCAGAGGCGCCAGACTTCCTCAAAAGGTTGAGAGTACAAACTAAGGCCAGGAGTGTTGCACTAGGACATGATAATGCAAGAAGCCCGGCACCCTGGTAACATTTACGCTGGGAAGAAACTGAATCTTGTTTAAAGCACTACCTAGGGTGTTCAGCCTATGCATTAGCATAAATTAGGCTTCAGGAAATCTTCCCTTTAAAGGAAGCTGATTTAAACTACTTTTCTACGTGGCTCTTATAACATTCAGACTTGGTCTGACACACAATAAAGCATAAAGTTATGTTTTCAAACTAGCATAAGCAACTCTATAAAAGCCAAAGATTGCTGCTGGTGTGTCACAGAAACAGAAATTTGCAGTACAGATAAAAGATCAGATGGTTCTCATCATACTTTCATTGTGGTTGCAGTTGTATAATGCCCATGAAATGAATGGCATAGCTCCTGATTTAGAGTGGTATAATGCAAGATCAAAGGCTTTTGAATGTGTACAACTAGTGAGTTCTACAAGTTCCCACTTATAAGTCTCCAACTAACATATTAATTCACTTGCCTGGAACAATAAAATGACCCATAAGAGCATTTCTGTAGTCTTTTTATATCGTATTACCTTTCTTATGTGCTAAAAAGTGTTTTTGTTAAAAAGAAAAATTCTTCTAGCAGAAATTTCAAGTAAACAAAGTTTTTTGATTTATCATTATTTTTTCCTGTCTCCTTTGCACTTGGAAAAAATATTTTGTGTCGGAAAGAAAATCTTTTTCTAAAGTAAAGCTCCCTATTAACCAAGTGTCCTCAGGGCCACAGAAAGATTACAGAGTTAAAGGAAATACCATTTTATCAGTTCTGGGGACAAAACAATTTAGGATGAATTTATTCTTTTATCAAAAGTTTTAACTAAAACCTCACTTAAATAATGAAACCATTTATTACTATATAAAAACACCTACATTTGTGGTAAACCTATTTCCTCACTTCACCTTGACTCTGCAAGGTTCAGAATTAGCTGCCTGAAATTTGACCGCATTTCAGTGAGAAGTCAATGCAAGATCAAAAGGTCATGACACTTAACTGTGATTAAATTGAAAATCTTACTTCTATTGCAATAGAGTGATAACACCACCCCTTCTTTTTCTTTGAGGTATTAATAGCACTGAAAGAAGCAGCACTACTAGTGACCTTGGGTCAAGCAATGCTAATTTATTGCTTTAAAAAGGCTCCTTGCTTTTAAGCAAATGAAGATTTTAATTACCGCAGAGTACTATAAAGAAAATGCCTATTTTAAATATTCAAATTTTTTTTTACCTGCTGACTATATGCCTTAGCTATCATTCAAAAGCTTAGAGGACAATCCCGTATAAATTAAGAACTACAACTATTAGGAAGTGCGCACAAAACAATTCTGATAAAATGTGTAATAAAAACAGTAAAATGTATTGCAAATCAAATTCCAAAGCATATATCTGTCTTTAAAATGAATTTGAAATTCTGATTAAAAAGAACTGGTATTATTATATGCCTCCACCAATACTATCTTCATCTATATCCTCCCCACATTTTAAAATATATTAATCATTTCTTATAGGAAGCTCATCTGAAAACATACATTTAAATCTTGTCTCCGCTATTTTGTTTCAAATGTAAACCTTGTGGGTTGGCTTTGTCTAAGGTATCCTAGGCTCAGGGGATAGCAGACTGTCTATAAGATAATATGCTCAGTGCTGCTATATTCTGGGCACCAGTTTTTGACAGGAAGTTTCATGCTTCCAGTGCCACAAAGGTTAAAAAATTCAGTCAACATTCAAAGAGTAGTTCAACATATTTCATTGTACGGGGCACACTGTAGGGTTATTTTTCCCTTCAGCAAGCCATTGTTCAATCACTATTTGACCTTTAGAACTAAAATAAGGCAAAAAATGCAGTGAAAATGTATTTTTAAGTTACTAAAGAACTAGGGGAATAAAACCGTTTTTCCTAAAAGAATAACAATTAAATAAATCATTTAAAGGGCAGGAGAGCTGAGTGATCACGGGTACATGTACGGCGGACGAACGAAGAGCTGGCATACTTCTGATAGCCAATGTGGCACTTTTAATAGTCCGCAGTGCTCCATGGCCGGGATGCAGCACTGACACTGGGTTTTGCGATACAATGCAGTTTTGTTTATGCTTACTGCTGCTCTCCAGACACCAGAATTAGTGGTAAGAGAGACCCAACTGAGCAAACTGAAAACACTTGTTCACGTTTCGAGTCTTGCCTCTTTCCCCATGTCTAGCTGCTATTATGTATTTTGCTTTAATCCTCTTTTTATTTACGCTATCCTCCCGGAAAAAAAAACCAAACCCCCCCTCCCAAACAAAACGTCCCCGCCCAACTCCAAACCGACTAACTCTAAGTGATGCTTTTTTTGCAAACAGCTGAAGAATAATGAAATTCAGGAAAATATGTTTGAAAAATACTACTGTGGTAGTGATCTGCTAAAGCTACCAACATTTTTAACTGGGCACTTGTCTGCTGAGAATTGTTATGCAAGGTACCATTTTGTGGAAACCCTAGATAAGGACACTTGAAGAAGGCACTTAGCCAAAATGTTTCTATGCAGAATTTTGCTTCCCTGGTTTAGTCAGACATCGCAGATTATCGTCTATGTATAAATGTGCTTCCTCATGGTTAAAGGACTGGCAAAACTCAGAGCCGCTGTACTTTACAACCTTGACCGCGGCTGCACAGTTTCACTCACCCTCCACAATTCATTCTGCTTTTTCATGAATTGGCAATAACTACCATTATTTTTCATTGTGAAAGAGGAAACTTTAAAATCCCATTTTCCAAATGGCTCACATTTTGTGCGCTCTGATACCCTGCTGAGTCAGTTAGCCAAACAGGTGACCAGAAGAATAAATTATTTTTTGCCTCTATATAATTGATATAAATGGAAGTTCATTTTCATAATCATGTGCATTAAATCAATAAAATAACTTATTATACATCAGTTTAACAATTCATTTAATTTTCTCTTCTCTATATATTTGCTAGTCACTTTGCACAATAAGATACACTTTACTATTTTCTTTAGCAATGGTCATGCCAGTGAAATGCTACCACCTGCAATAATTAGTGCCATTGGAAAACATACAAAACAACATATACAATAGATGGGAGCCCCTCTTGAAGCCACAGCCCCCTGCAGCAACGAGTTTCATTGGTGCCGTACACTCAGGCTGGTAAGAAGCCAAAGCACTGTATATTACAATAAAGTGCACATTATTAATGGGTGTATTTAAATCATTTCCGATGGAGCTGGAAATGTTATAGTGAGGAAGCACTATTAGATTTGCTTTTTTCTTTAATCTAAGAATTTAGTTTTATGTTTAAAGAAGCTTAATCTTGAATAACACAATTTTTTTTATTGTAAAAAAGGTCTGTGGATAGATGTTTAACCCTAAACTAACCAGCTAGAGTTGGTTTGCTCGAGTACCTTTGACTTTGGATGGTTGGACAACAAGAATTCAAATAGAACTAATATCTATATTAATCACGGCCAACTTTCTGGAAGCTGTCTCTGATATTCTGCTTGTATTTTCTGAGTCTTTAAAGACGTGGCCCTTACAAACCTGCTCCTCTGATTTAACAGTGTTGATTATGGGAGTTCTTAGTGTGATCCAGAATTTGGTCTCCAACTGAGGATGGGCAGGGCCTCTCACCTCAGATAGGAGAGACTTGTAGTTTTTGATGCTCTGACAGTGCAATTTATGGGTGTGCAGTGCGAAAAGATAGCTGGGATGTGTACCACTGGATAGGAGTAACCAATTGTGTGGCACGGGTAAACTAGCAATTTTGAAAGCTTCACAGAAAACTTTGGGTTGTAGGTTATAGCAGTATCAAGAGAATAATGCTCTTGTCCTTATTTGTAAATCTGAAACAGAAGGAGAAGAGCCTCTAACTCCTTTCTACAATAAAATTACCCTAGTTTTACCAACTGCTTGTGCCATAATGGCAATCAAAATATATGTATTTACTTACCGCTGCTGTAACATTTTACAATTATGTTACTTTGGAGAAACAAGACACGTTCTCGGAGAGGTACGATATGCCAAACAGTAAATCTTTCCTGTCTTAACATTTTCATTCATGACATTTGGTGCTTTCCATCTTTAGTTTTCCTATTTAAATCCAGATCAAGCTGGTAGTGACCTAATATGACCAGTCTCCATTTTTTGCTGGCATATG
>NW_005842244.1:674858-706231 GCF_000455745.1 Alligator sinensis | reverse complement strand
GATGAGACGTCCCCAACACAACTGAACCCCGACTACCCCTTCTTAGCCCAGAAACCAGTGGATGAACTGGCACGGAGATGGGTTTACCCTCTCGATGGTAGAAGGGGGGTGGGGGTCTCTTCAGGATAAAGGAAAAAAAGCTATCAGTAAGACCCTATAAGCATTCTGTATTGCTACTGCCCATGCTGATTTTGTTCCTTAGATAAATTAGAGCGCTCCCTTCTCTAGTATCATCAGTCTAGCACCTTTCATAAGCACTAGAAAATGCACAAGTTAAATTTTCCATTCATGTCATGTTTTAGGGGAAAAATATTGTATAAGAAACTGCCATATTTTTATTCAAGTTTCAGAGCCCTATTTGTAATAAAATATTTATACATCCGGGTTGCGTTCATGCAAAAAAAAAATTCATCTATAATTTTGGGTATGGATTCTACCAAAGATTTATATATGTAACAAACATCTAAATCACCGCCCTTTACACAATTCTATGTGCTGAGCTTAAGGGATCACTGATTTACAAACAGAACCCAGCTTACGTATTGAGATTTTTGTACTTACTTCACTTTCATCGTATACTACACATGCATATTATAACGCACACGCATTTGTATTGCGCTATATCACCTAAAATTTACATGTGTAGATATTTGGAAGGCTACTTATATTTCTTTTAAATAAGGCATTCATCTCTGTTTCAATTCAATCCACCACTTTTAAACTAACTCTTTTATAGGGAGTTCAAAGTGCCCGTGTTTTATTATTTATCATACACCTCACCCTCACAAACGTATGCCCATGCCGATTTAGTTCTTATTTTAGGTACTCTGTTATGTTACATTCCTTCAGCTCACAAATAAAGGTTTTGCAGCAATTCCAGTCTGGTTTTCATAAGGCAAGGACTCTTAATTCCTGTACACTGGGAAAGAGATTATCTTTGATAATGGAAATGTAAATCAAAGCTTGCTGTTGTTTATTCCAGACAGACATTTGTGTGTTAAGTCTGTTTATCAGGCAACACTTTGTCTAGGCCAGGAAGTAGTCAGCCTTTGTAACAAGATGCATACAAATGATTTTCCCATGAGCCTTTGCCACAAAACTTTTGTGGCAAAAAAACTCCTTGTTGCTTCACCAGTAAGACGCTACTAAGCTACCCCATAAGTAGACTAGCAACAAAACAGCTAGCTAGACTATGCTGATGAGTTTGAATGAGGCCAAAACATGTGCCCACAGTCTGTTGCTCTTTATTGTAAGCAGACTTTGTGTATTACATCTGTTTATCAAGCAACACTTTGTCTGCGGAGTCAGGCTTTGTAACAAGGTAGATGCAAACAGAGATGCCAAAAGCTCCAGGACGAACTTGTCTGAAGCAAAAATTCCTCATTACTGCATTAGCGATAAGAAACAGGAGCAACTTAAATCCTTGACAACAAGCCTAGCCATGCCCCCAGACTGTATCAAAATGTTTTTTATTTCAAATCATCTTTCTTTGTTCTTGTGAGCCCACGAATGATTTACTGGTATCGTGTGATAGGCTTGAATGCAAGGAATCTGCGTATTCCCATATCTGTTTCTTGATATTACAAACAGGCATTTGATTCGCTTCTAAATGTTTGTTTTTAAACCAGTTTTCAGCCTTTGATTGCTGCTTACTGATTCATTTCTGGAACATTTTCTATTTATTCCTTTGCAGTAGCAAACGTTAATTTTCGACTTAATTCAAATTGTCATCAAAGGCTTCCTTAAGAAATCCCACAGCACAGATTTTATTTGTTATAATAAAATATTCTTAAAGTAAACATCATGCAACTGTGTTTTTTTAATTCCAAGAGATACAAAAATCCGTTACCCAAAGGATTCAAATTGGTTCAGCCCTTTTTCCTAGACAAAATAAACACTTTAGGACTTTACTTGTTTGTATTCTCCTCAGTGGTGCTGTATGCATCACCAGCTAAAAACAAAGAAACTTTTAGCTGCTCAGACAAAATGCAGAAGCTCCCCAAACAACGAAGCGGGGGGGGTGGGGAAGCATTCAGAAAGTCTGACAGTCCATTCAATATAGGGATGATGGCCATAATGCATCCAGGGTCCCCTTGCTAATTAAATATGCATTGGCACAGTTTTGATCGATGCAAGCCATGGATCAGATGACACACCTGCAAAATCTTGAGCCCAGAGCTCCCAGGAAAAGGAAAATACAGGCTGTCTCCTTATCTTTGTTTTCAAAGGCTCTCAATTTCTGTGCTTAGATATCTAATTTAATTCTCTCACCCCTCAGCAAACTGGATTAGGAAAGTCAATACTGCCTTTGTGCATCGACAGGAACACACAGCTTTCCTTTTATTCAATTTAGCCATGACCTTTAGACAAAGATAATGACAACTGTCTAAAAGTAAGGTAAGGCCGAAAGGAAGAACCTATAGAGGGGCCCCCTTTACTCTCTGTGATTCCCTGCCCCTGGAATTGCCCACCAGATGTGAACAAAAATCTGGAATTTTTTTCTTAGACATCTAATACCGATGTAATGGAACCAAATTCTTAAAACCTAGGTGAATTACACTCCACCACGAAAAAACATTGAGTTGATATCACACTTCAGTCTCGGGACTATTGCAGGACACTTACCAGTCGTTTCCCAAGAGATGGCAATTGCCCTGAAGTAAACAATCAGCCCAAATGTATATAGACTGGTTGTTGGGGTGCTATTTATTCAGTGGACATTAAGGCTAAGTGCAGACATTCAGGGGGGTAGGGGGAGGTTAGACTGGGTTAAAAATGCCACCCAGTCTAACTTAGTTTGCCCAGGTGCTGACCTTACACTTAGACCTGGTCTCAGTGATTGGAAACCATCTAAACCCATATTACAGACGTTCCAGGCACACAGACTGGGCTAAAAATGGCAGAACCCAGCCTAAGATAGACCTGGATTGATGTACCCTCAAACTTAATTGGTCTCTGTTAGACTTGTGCATGAAACTTCTGTTCAGTTATGTGTGCAGCCCTGGCGCTGAGAAAGCCCAGCCGCTGTCCCCGCCCTGGAGCTGTGCTTTTTGTATTCCTCTCCCTCCCAGGGACCAGGTTATTTTTAGCCCCCCGGCCCCTTGTCCCCCACCCCCCCATGGACCAGCCAGCTACCCCTCGCACCCTCCATTCTTCAAGACACTCTGGGTGCTGCGTTTGCAACTGCTGGGATCCAAACAAGTATCAGTGGGGAGAGGGGCAGGAAGGATGTGGGCATATGTTTACAAGGGGGGAGTCAGGGGGTAAAAATAGCCCCTGGTCCCCCTCCCCAATCCCTCCCATGGATCCCGTTAGCCCCCCGATCACACCAAAACCTCTTGGACCTTGGCAACCCTCCCTGGACCCCACCTGCTCTCCCACCTCTCCTGAGGAACCCACTTGCTCCCCAACCCCCCCACCCCTGTGGATGCCACCTGTTGTCCACCCCTAACCTCGCAATCACTCCTGTGGATGCCGCCTGCCCCCCCCATCCGTCCCACAGATCCCTGATCCCCCCCCCGAGCCTGCTTGCCCCCCATCCCCATCCGCTAGCTCCGCCCATCCTAACTTACCTTAGATTGGGTGGCTATTTTTAACACAGTCTAATCTCCTCCTAACCTCCTCGAATGTCTGCACTTAGCCTAAAAGAAAAGTGATATGGAAGGGTCATGTGAATCCCGCAGATAATCGATGAGTTTGGGCTGGGACATTTGGAAGAGAACTGGGCGTTCTGGAGGTGACAGTGATTTGCAGACAGAGTTGAGCATATCTACTAAGAAAGTGCCTTGAAGTGCTACGAAACTGAGCAAAGCTTGCCTACACATCGTTATGTGCCAGATCCAAAGTTAACTGGAAAGCCAAAGAGCGAGACTTTCAATGGTATCAGTGGGGTTTGAATCAAACCCAATATGAGGCAGTTCCTTTATAATGTGGACACCAGTCAGTCTAAAATAATTAGACTTACTCCACGGACTCATTTCATGCAAGCCACCAAACAGCCATCAGGTAGCAATTAATTTTGGTTCCTATTGATCTGGGTCATATTCGAACTAATGACACAGAAGTGAAAAAATCCATGTTCTCTTAGCAATCCACCCTCAGAAGAAAAGTTAGATTTTATGAAATATAATATTTAATTTTACAGTATTTTTTTAGCTGCACTTAAAATATACTTGGCATTTCCTAGCTCTGTTCCATTATTTTGCTCATATGTCTTTTTTATCCAGGTTTGGAGGGTAAGATATTTGTAATGGAAAAAAAATATGTGCAAAGTTGAATTTCTGAGTCTCCACAATCTTGGGAAATAAAAAAAACCGCACTATGTTAGAGCTCAGAGGAACCATATGGATCAACAAGAGCTGCCCTCATATCCTGGGAAATATAAATTAACCTACATTTCATCATCATAAACCCAAAAATAAAAAATCTAATTAAAGCCTCTACCCTCAGATTTACTTCTACAAAATTTGCCTATCCCTCTCACAAAATGATTTACACTACTTACATCCATTACTTCTAAAGTGATTTAAATTTATTGGATCATTTCAATTTTTAGAGAGCTTCCATTTGGATCTGTATGGGTTTCTAGACATATGCAGTGCTCAGTTATTTAAAATTAATTGCGGTACAATAATTTTAAATTGCTTCACACTGTACTAATCTCAAGTGCTTTGAAATATTTGAACCACTCTATTTAGAAGCCATCAAAGTTCTGAGTATGTGCACCAAAGAGTAGTTTCAAATACTGAAAGGCTTTATTGATGTTCCCAAAGTGCAGGTAAGCCAGGTTTGGGCACGCTCAGAATTTAGCTATCTAAAATTACAGAATTATTCTACACTTCTTGCTGGAATTTCAAACTGTAACTAACCATAACATATTCTATAATATTTCAAAACGGATCTAAAAATTCCAAAAATAGAAGCCCCCACCATTTTAAAATAATGCCAGATCTCAAAACTATTACTTCCATTAATATTCATTTCTATTATATCTTTCATTTGAGGAGACTGTGATAAAGTGAAGCATATGGAGTTTAAATTACTTAACTCCAGAGTTACCCAGTAACCAAAAGAAGAAAATAGAAAGCTTGCAATCCTCTCCTCTAAGCACTAGACATCATTCCTATTTTTACACATACACACACATTTGGCATGTATAACCTAGAAAGATTTTAACCATTCAACATGGAAAAAATACTTCATAAAGCCCCGGCCTCAACATCAGTTGGACCAAATACTGTTGGGATGAATCCTTTAGGGTCCATTTCACTTGCCATTTTTTCCTTCATTGTTTTGAGCAATGTCTGATGATTTCTCCAAGTTTCTTGGAACCAAAATGCTCTCTACCTCAAGATAACGACTGCAGCAATACCACCTAATTAAGATGGCCAAATAATTTTCTTTGTGCTATACTTGCATAAGAAAAGCAAGTGAAGATGAAGCTTTTCTATGAGGGTCTGGAACATATTTTGTAGGTTAGGTCTAACTGTCTAAGCCAATTCTGAACCCACTGATGGACTTTTACACAGATGTGAACGTCAACACAATTCATACTAATGTAAGTCGAGCAGGATTATGTCCACCATATGCTAAGACTCCATTGGTTTTGGCATATTCACCCACATCAATCTCTTCCCTGTACTGCTTTGCTATTTATTTATTGTGACAGATCCACCCGTAAGAGATTCCAGCATGTATTCTTCGGCTATTCATTCTGCTGCCTGTTCGCATTGCTTATCCCTGTTCCCCAAGTAATAGCTTGCAACGTGGCACCCTTCCTTTGGCCAAAATGCACTGCATTATTACAAGGTCACCATCAAGGATGCTCTCAGGATTGCCCAAAAAGGGTAAACAAGGGTACAGCTCTGCCCTCTATCTGTTCAAAAAACAAAGCACCCCCTGGCCTTGGGGTTGGAATCCTTAGTCTGCTTCCAAAAACGTGTCTTTTTTTTCCAGGCGCAGCTGCTGTTGCACCAATACTACCTCAGCTGTTCCTGGGTACTGCCAGCGTATTCATATATTTCAATCTGTGCATTTGATGAGCTCATTCTTTTCCTAGACCCAATCCAAGACTTGACTATCCAACACAAAAAACACCACGACCGACTGACTGAGCCACACTACACTATGGTTGCAAATGCTTCTTATTTTCAAAAGAACACCATGAGGAATCAAGTAAGAACTTACGTATTTAAAAGAATAAAACTACTTAAAAAGGACAAGCCCCTTGTTGAATAAAATATAAAATATTATGGATTATTTCTGTTTCAATAAAAGAAAAATACTATTGCAATGAAAATATGCAAGATCACTTAGGAATAAAAGGTAAAATAGTATTTCGGGTAGTTTCTGCCAACATCAGATCAACCCTGAGTTAAAGGCAGGGGCAATATGAGTGAAGTTTAGGCTCTGACCAATTTTTTATTATGGATCCATTTTGGTAGCACAGGTTTCACAGCTCTCGTTCACTGCTATCTGACACTTGTTTTCCTGCCTCATTTTAATTCCTGTTAAGCACATATTTGGTTGAAGGAGCCAATTTGTTTTTTCCTGGTGGATGTCTTTTCCTTGTTCTGTGCTCTGTGAAGAGTTCAAAGTGGTACATGAAAAATTTCCATTTCAGATTTTCTTAAGCTTTGTTCAAAATATACTGTTTGACCAAATACGTAAATCTATATAATAGAAAAGCCTGCCTGCTACTTGTAACCTCTCCTTCTGCCTAACCACAGCTCTGGACCCCTCAGCCTATTTTCCTCTAACCACTCTTTCTTTGGCAAATCATTTTAGGAGTGCTGAAGTCAGACTGAAGCCTTGGTCAATGTAAAGTCAGGATATTTAGTCTACACAGAATGGTTTCCAATTGTCGCTATATGGATTTGTTCCTACTCTCACAATATTACCAACTGCAGCTTAGAAGACAACTAAATTACCATAAAAATCAGGATGTGTTTTGTTGCATCGGTAACGTGTTGGCATCAACAAGACAGACTCCGTCAGAAGAGGAAAGAGGCTTTTCGGTAGGCAGTCTTGTATTGCATTGCTACAGTATAAACTACACGGGCAGGAGATAAAGTTAAAAACTAGAGAAATAACATCCTGCAGGGTCTAGACAGCCATTGTGCCAAAATATATCAAAATCTATGGTGGAAGGATTTTAAGAGAAGAGTAGAGCTATATTTAAAATAAACACCAAAGGGGGAGAACAGATACGTTTAAATACATAGAGTATTAAGGTGCGCTGCTGAAAACAAAATAAAGGAAGAGATCAAAAAACAAAACACTGAACAACGGCAACAAAAATGCTTAAAATTGAAGTACTGGCTCTCAAAATACTATTTAAAATCTATTATAACTTGCTCCCAGTGTTGTAAAACTACACTTTGAGGCAGAAAATGAAAAACAGAAAAAAGCTCAGAGCTCCTAACACCAGTAACGACACTGACTAGACAAAATTTTAATCAAACTTTTAAAACCATGGTTATGATCTGTTGAAGAGACAGCTTGACTAGATTACATTTTTAAGTTTCAGTTTCTATTTCTGTTTTAAGATGAAAAAGATCATGGAGTGTCAGAAATTTGAATATGGAATAGCAAAAGCTCTTGCAGGTTTAGAAAGCATATAGAAAAGCTGGCAAAAGAAAACACTATTCAGTTGCCACCATCTGCTTTCTGGCATATTGAAGAAACTTTACTAACTGCAACATTTTCTTGCATTAGAATATTCATTAATTAGTTTTACTGTAAAATTAAAAAATATATACTTTTTATATAGAAGGCAAATAGTCCATTTTTTGGCTGGAACACCTTGAACCTCATCTGATAACATTTTCACATTAGGTTAAGTCTACCTCGTGTTTTTTCTCCCAAACCCATATCTTTAATGTATTCAAAGCCTGCTAAAACTTTGCCTTGCTGAGACTAAAGAAAAAAACATCAAACATACGAAGTGTTAAAAATCACTGAATAACTCAAAGGGAAAAAGATAATTTTGAAGGCGTTTTGGCTGAAATCTATTTTTCTTTGAATTGCTTGAGTGTTTAAAAATGTTAAAAACATTACAGAGTGATTAATGAATGTAAAAGAATGATAAAGAGTATGGCTCCAGTTATCAGTGATATGCCTAAGACAAAATAATTTTGGACATTCTGCCATGCAAATATTGACTAAAATGTCGTAAATAATGTCTGTAACACAGACAATAGGGAATCCTGCAAGCGAATATTTTTTGCAGCGGTACTTAGTGGGCCATACTGTGCCTCTTAGCTTTTTGCTAGAGAGGCTGAAACCTGCCGTTAGGGAATCAATGTATTAACTAATAGCAGCTCAAAGTTTCTAGGGAAAATATCCTGTAAATGCTTTTGCCAGATTAAATCCTTGCCAAACTCAAAGTTACAGTGGTAGCTTGGAAACCTCTTTAAGGTCATATCTGGAGGTTGGCTAATCATGGGGAATCAGAAGAGATGTTCAGAGAAATAAAGTGATTAAAGTGTAACTGACTCATTGGTCTATTACAGTAAATCCAAAGTATCTTCTTCTGCTGTTTGTAACAACTTATTCAGAGATCAACGTATCGCCAGGGCAATAAGTCCTTGTGTAGCTTTAATTTGTTTTAGTTAAATTAGTAATACATGGCATGTTTCTGCCATTGCTTTCTGACAGAACTGAAGGAGGGCACCGAATGCCGGAAAGCTTATACAACAGCTCTCCCAGCTACACAGTGGGTCCAATAAACGATATCACTAAAAATCCTTGCCTGACACAGTTAAGATACTAGACTTGGTCCAGTGCTCCTCTGGACCCAATTCTGTTTCTTTTCTACATATATAAAAAAAACAATTACCCTTTGGGTGTGTCTACACGTTGCCCTACATCGCCATAGCAATCATGGGAGTCTACATGTGAACGGCAGCTACTTCACTGTAGTGGTGCACTCCCCGGTTTTAGCATGTTGCTATGGCAAAGTAGTGGTGAAAACTAACTGTGAGCTGTGTGCATGGCACAGTATGGGTGGTTCCTGTGCCATGATTTAGTACTTTGAAAAGGAAGTACTAAAGCCCAGTGCTGTAACAACATCACCGTAGGGCAACATGTAGATGTGCCCTCTAATGATAAAATTCTAACTAAAAGCAAAATCATCTAAGAATAATCAGAACAAACAACTTTATGGAAAGTTGTGCAGACACAGACCCATTAACTACTTACAAAATTTCAATATTCTGTATATTTACAGTTAAATAATATTGAAATAACTGATCCATGCTAACAAGCCTGTTTTTTGCACTTGCAACTTTTTAATGCTGCTTGCAACTAAAAAGGGTCAGAAACCGGCATCCTCTATTATGCACAATTCTGCTTACGAAGTAATCGATTTATAAACAGTCCAGTCAATTTTCCCCCTTAACCTCTATTTGAAAAAATCAAACAACTATAGCTGAGCCAAAACCTTGTGCCCAAGGTTTACAAAATTGAATTTCTGAGCAAATTTTCATAGCTGGAGAGATGACAAATAACAATGATATTTTACATTTCTAAAGTGCCTTTCATCCAAGATCAAAAAACTTCACCCACATTAATTTTCAGAATATTCCTTTGAGATAGGAATATTCTTAAACCCATTATAACTTTATCGAATCTGATCCATCGCATTTGTAAAGGCTATAGACTAAGTGAGACTCAGTAGGTTAAGGGACTTGTCCAAAGCCACTCACTAGATCAGTGGCAGAACTGGCAACAGCGCTTAGCAGTTGAGAATCCCAAACCCGTCCTTTTATCACTAAACAACTCTGTCTCTAATCACAAACCCACAAATAAATGCTTATACTCAAAAGACCAGCAAGACCTGTCCTATCATGGGATTTGTACAGTAAGGTGCCACGAAGATGTTGTGGTTATTTACAGAGAAGTCTGGAATCAGAGGGCTGATACATCAGACACAACAGAAGGCTGGCTGTTGTGCTATGAAGTGCTCAGATGCTACAGGAGTGATGGATAAATGGATGGAGAGGCAGAGAGTGAGCTGTGGCTGAGTGGATGAAAATAAACCCACATAAAGAGTTTCTACGCGCTGGGTACTCTCCATTTTTTAAATTTCTCTTGGCAACTTTTAAATCAAACTTGATTATCAAAAAAAAAAAAAGAAAAATGGGGAACACACACAGAGAGACACAAAAGTCAGAAAGAACAGAAAATACATGCAACGTTGCCGTGTTAACTGCCCTCCTTCTAAGGCACAGTGGGGAGAGGAGTCACTTCCAGACGCTTAGAACTTGCAAGTTCTTTTCGGTTATGGCCGCAGGTCAATTAGACAAGATTTGGCAGGGTGAGGAAGGGCGGCAGAATGAGGGACGAAGAATAGATTTGGATTGAATGTTAAGCTCTCAAAGCATGTGGAATCTGTTTTTCCTTTTCTCAGAATAACATTACAGAGGGGTATGCACCATAATTCACTCTTTTGGGCCAAGTGTATTCTTGATATAACCCAACAGATTTCAATGGAACTCCACCAGGGATGAATTTAGCTCAGTATTTTCTCAAGCCTCCTTTTCTTATCGTTCCTGCAATCGAGTCCAAAATATATATTTATAGATGATATTCTGGTGTTCTGCTTTATATACTGGAA
The DNA here is from genome assembly GCF_000455745.1 of Alligator sinensis. Classification (NCBI taxonomy): domain Eukaryota; kingdom Metazoa; phylum Chordata; order Crocodylia; family Alligatoridae; genus Alligator; species Alligator sinensis. The sequence goes on along the minus strand of NW_005842244.1, from coordinate 695,613 downwards.
GAAATGTCATCTTTAGTTCTACATTCTGCTTCCTTTCTCGCTTTAAAAAGCCATATACTGAGTGAGTGTGCACAGCGCATACTTTTGATAAAGCTAAACCTGGGTTTAAGATGTGTTTTTTCTAATCCTTTGTGGTTTTGCACCAGAGGAACGGCTGGACAGTGAAGAAAAACATTTTAGCTCCCCTGAAACTTTGACTGTTCCTTTTCAAACAATACAAAGCACAAGATTTGGGACATATTGCTGACACAGCAACATCACTGCCTCAAAGAAACTGTGGGAAATGTCAAATTTATGGTCCTATGGGTGATTGGTGGAAGGGTTTTTTTTTTTTCCCCTTCAGCAAGCCTCTGTCAAAAACAGAGCCTCCAGAAACTTTTTGGCTCCATCCCAGCAAAGCAGAAGGAAGCTGTATCCCACACTTCCCTTGGGACCTAATGAAATATACAGCCTCTGGGCTTCTTTCAATTTGGTCTTTCAGATTGCTAAACCAGTGAAAGAAGGATCCTAGCTGTCACAAACGTCACATGTTTGGGGTCACCTGCTGCTCAGGGGTTCTCATGCCAGTTGTTGACATAATAAGCACCCCTTATACTTTAATTACAATTCACAGTGTGCAAACTCTGCAATCTGCTTTAAGGCAGACAGTCTTTTAAATCAACACTAAATTCTACTTCTGTTTGAGCAGAAACGGGAGGAAAAATGTGTCCAGCTGACTGAATAATTGTATTCAAATATTTGTAATCCCGAGGAAAAGTAAGCAATATCTCCTGAAAAGAGCAATTGTATTGTCTACTACACTTCAGAAACTAAAGCTACCCCCCCCTCCCCCCAGCATTCATACGCAGGAACAATGCAAGCTAGACGTTTTCGTTTGATGGGATCCTACGATCAGAAACTCTTACAAGTAAAAACCTCATGACCAGCTGGGATTTCCCCCCGAGCCTGAGGTCAGGGTAGACACAGCAATGAAAGCTGGGTTTTCAAAGGAGCCTATGGAAGGTAGGCACCTAAGTCTCAAGGAATTTGAATTTCAGTGGGACTTGGGCATCTAACACCCGTAGTAAACAAATAATAAGAGCACACGTTTGATTTTATCTGGAAGGGGTAACTTATTCCAGACAAGAACATACTGAATCTATTAAAAATATCATCCTATTAGTTTGAGAAAGATACCACCACCCTCTGGTTTCCTTAGCATCTATTCCTCTCTAAATCAGGGTTGCTCAACCAGACCTGGCCCACAGAGCCATATCGTCTGACCCACAGGGCTCCTCAAGGGTCTGGAAATTTGGCAGCAAGGCGCAGGGGCAGTATTTATTGCCTCTCCCCCACTGCCAAATTTCTGGACCTGCGGGGAGCCCTGTGGGCAATAGTGTGGCCCTGTGTGCTAGACTGGGCATGCAGGGCTGTGGCTGAGATGGCACAGGGTCTGATCCTGGCAGCACGGGGCCTGATCTGGGTATGCAGGGACCACCCTGCATGCCAGCTCCTCGAGTGATCTAGCCCATAGACCACCTCTATGCCACTCAGCTGTATATAAGGGGTATATAAGGGGTGTACATCAGGATCTGGGGGAACGCCCGTTCACCAGAGCGCCCCAGGGGATGACAAGGTCAAATGGTCACAACTCCTCCAAGACCGTTTCAGGCTGGACATAAGGAAGAACTTCTTTACTGTCCGAGCCCCCAAGGCCTGAAATAGACTGCCGCCACAGGTGGTGCAAGCACCTACTCTGGACTACTTTAAGAGTCAATCGGACGTTTATCTTGCTGGGATCCTGTGACCCCGGCTGACTTCCTGCCCCTGGGGTGGGGGGCTGAACTCGATGATCTTCTGAGGTCCCTTCCAGCCCTAATGTCTATGAAATCTATGAAAATCTATTAAACTGGCCAACAGAGCTGAAACGGTCAAGCACCACTAGTCTAAACCATTTCATTTATTAGTAAGAGACAAGGTAAATACATATGTTGTTGTATCTGAGGAGGTGTAAAGCATTTTTTCTCCTTCTATATGAGAAATGAAGATAATTCGTTTTAGAATTCATGGTGGATGCATATAATTTACCTAAAACGCCCCCACGTGACTGCATGATTTAAACGTATCTGTCTTGTTCCAGGTTTCCTCCTCCAACAAGAGAAACAATGAGAGAGGGGGGAAAAAGCTTCCTGGGAACACTGCAAACAGAATTTCTGCATCCTCCCTTCAGAAGATGTCTGACCTCACGAAATGGGCAGCAGACACAGTAAGAAGTTTCATGAACTTCTGGGTTTCACGTCACTAATTCCAAAAGCAACCGTCCAGGGAAGCAGACTGCCCCATTTCTGTTCCCGTGGCAGCCGGGCTGCCAGAGTCCACGTCTTCTGCTTTTATTCTTCTCCCAAAGAAAACAAGGAGCAGGTAGCATAGCAGCCTGAACCTACCCACTGCAACTCAATGGGAGGAGTCTGCCCATACTCTTCAGTGAGAAGTGGATAGCTGCTTTCACTAGAAAGTCTGATGGGTCTCCATCATGCGGTACAGCTCCCTCCTGGTGCATGCCCCCCCCATACTATACCCACTCTGGTATAGTGCATGCCCCCCCCACACTATACCCACTCTGTTTTCCCTTTTCTTCAATCACCCTGGTTTTTGCTAGGCTTATATCCTTATCACCCCACCCATTATCCCTGAATTATTCACAGGCTCCAATAAACCTGAAGCATTTTGAAATTATCATTAGACTGTGAAACACTTCAATGAAAATCTATAAAACAAATTTGAAATGCACACCTCCGTATATTGTACGTGCACTTAGAAAAGGATTATCATTTACCTGACCTTTGCAGCACTGATATTTTTAGAATCAAAAACTGTCTTGATTGCACTTCAGTCCCATACCTGTACCATATGCTGTATCCTTGATATCTTACAACAGCAAAGATAATTACAATGAATTATTATTTTTAAGATAAGATTGGGCAGTTTGAGTACAAGGCAGGCTGCAGCACCTGAGAGAGAAATTTCTATAAGTTAGGGCACGTCTACATAGTAAACATGACGTGCCAGGCAGCAGCACCCTCCAATATGTTGAAGTCCTCTACAAGCAACTTCTCCTATGCCAGAAGCAGGGTAGCTGGGTCTTTTGGCTGCTTCAGGTGGGCTGAAGCATGGATTGGCAGTGGCAGTTAGCTTGCCTGCATGACTGCACGGCTTCTGGATTATGAGGCAGCTCACATGGAGCAGCTCAGCTTGGTATGTCTGAGGGCCAGACTCCCATTGACTTGAGAAGAAGCTGGACTAGACTCTCCTTAATCAATTACATCCACTGATTATAAAGTTTTTGGAGTTTAGGTATCATTCATTCTATTATTATTATTTTCATTAGTACCCGGAGACCACAATCATATTCAAAACCTTGTTTAGATATGGGCTCTTCAGAAACACAGTTAAAGAGAGTACCTGCACCTGGAGGCACCTATACACATGCCCGACGCCTGCTCCGACACATGCTAACTGGCAGACTTGATTAATCAAGTCTGATGGTGCGTGATAATTAGCATGCTCCAGCAGCCTCAGTGTCACACGTATTTATCATCCCTGTGCTTCAAAATGGTGGGCAGGGGCACTTCAGCTTGATGAACTTTAGTTAAAGCGTCCCTGCCACCATTTTGAAGCAAGGGATGCTGAATCCCAAGAGCCACTCTAATAAGCGCCCCCACTTTGGAGCACATGTAAAGACGCCCAAAGGGTTTATTCCACTGATTCTCAACCAGGTATTGCAAGACCTTTTGAAGGACGATGCAAGGTGCAAGGAGATAAAGGCAGGTTCAGGCTCCTCCTCATCTGGCCACAGCCCAGCCCCAAATACCTGGTCCCTCTGCAAGGTGATAAGCCCTGTAGTCTATAAATTCGTTTTTTGAAATGGGAGGCTGCTTAATTCATAAAAGTTATGGAGTCAATTGAGGGGTGCCTTGAGTCCAAAAAGGTTGAGAACCACAGGTTCATTATAATCTGAGGCCCTGTCCTTGACTGTAGACAGACTATTTGCAGTGCAGAGTTATGCACGTGCATCTGCCTCCGGCGATGTTTCTCCATGCTCGTCCGTACCCAGCCGGCTGAAGAATTCCAGCACTAATACTGGCCGTGATCTTAGACCGACGTACGCAACGTTTTGCTAGCGCTTTGTTTTATCATCTCTTGTGACAATTTGTTTTCTTTTCCCCCCCGGTTTGCCCTTCCCTGATAACTCACTGAAGGTCTAATCGTATTTTTATTTACACGATATTTTTCTCTTTCCTACCACAATGGGGTTGCCACCAATGGGAGTTTGTTAAACAGGATAAATTAATGTGTCGTGATGCTGCAGGACAATACGATTACATTTTAGGGCACCCAAGAGGTATTTACTATTCTGTAGGTTATTAAAGCTCCTCCTCCCCACGGGTGACGTACAGGATGTGGGACAACCCTGTCAAATATGGGAAGATCTTTGGGAGGGGGCAGACAGGTGGCAATCTCCTTATATACAATGTGCAAAAAGATAAAGCTAAATAAAAACAGCTGATGAGCATCGAAATATACTGAACAAGCACCGCAAAGTGTGGCGTGATTAATCTATGTGCCACAGACAACAGAGTAAAAGCGGTGCCAACTAAATGGCACAGGTGCAACACTGAGATTATAACCCAGTGCCTTTGGCTCCAAAAGCACCACCAGGCTCTACCACACGTGCTAATAAACAATGTCCTCGGGAAAGTTGTCCCAGAAGCTGCCTGCATACGGCAGCCACCTGGTTTGGATAGGCAGTGCAAATGGATCTCAGGAGCACAAAAGCAACCTCTGCTCGTACTAGCAGCCCACTGAGCATGCTCAGAAGTGATTTTTCAACCATAGGATAACCTTATTTTCTATTTTCCCTCTCAAAAAGACACTATGCTTCACTAATGCCTATTCACATTAACAGTTTCCAATTTTTCAACTGTTTTTGCTTTGAAAGAAAAAAAGTGCTATTAGAATGTTTTTGACAAGGAAAATGCGTGATTCTTTTCCTGTACACAATTACTAAAAATTGTGGTTGAAGGGATGTTGCTCATACTTTTCAAAATGATTTGCTTTTCAGCAAAAAGACTAGGCACAGAAACCTGCATCTCCAAAGAAGATGATGGTAAAAACAGGGGCTATACTGGAAACTGTTTTGCAGACTTAATTGTATCTGTCATTACAGTACACAGAAAAAAATGTCACGCACAGAATTATATGTATACTGAATCAAACTCTTTCTCAGTGTGTGTGGGTGTGTGTAGCATGCAAAATGTTTGGTTAAACCCAATTCATGTTCAAAAGAAAATTAAACCAAAGAATAAGTTATTAAAAGGAGCCTTTGAAGCAAAAAGCAACGATCTGTGAAAGAGAGAACCAGAAGAGTTTATTTCAATGCAGAGCAGAGAAAACAGAAATAAGGAAATCAGAAGAACAGTCCTGACGGCACCCAGCAGCCCTCCACTGGTACTAGACACTCTCCTTTCTATGAATATTTTATCCAGATTCAACTATCTTTTTCAAGTTCTTCCTATCAAAATACCAGACATTTTCTTCAATAAAGTTAGAGGAAAGACTACAAAATGTATCGGTGCTGGTGGAAGACTGGATACAGCTATAATGAAGCATCATGAAAATTTGTACCCTTCATTTTTTGTTTAACTATTTGGTTGCACAGTTATAGCTACATAAGATTGGTTGGAATTTTTCCTCTGTGAAGCTCAAGCATTTGCTTAAGTCCTCAAAAATATGTAACAAACTGTACTCTTAAAATTCATGTTGCCAATAATCTATCAATTTAGAAAAATCGATTTGCCGTTTTGAAATACTATTTCTCTTTCCTCCCTAATTCCTATCAATGGCACACCATTTTTTGAACTTGCTGAGAAATCACAGGTTTTTCAAACTGGTCCAAAGGAGGAATTTCTTTCTTTATCCAAAGCTAAGGATAGAAAAGATTACGATTATAAAACCATATTCACTGATTATACTCCAGCTGCTTTGTGCTACTCCAGCAATGCAAAGAAACTGCAAACCTGGCCTAATCCTGAAAAGCAGCCATGTCTACCAGTGAATCTAGCCCATCACTCGGAGCAGTTTTTGCTGTTCCAGCATGCTCAGATGAAGAACTTTATTTCCATGATAAAATCTATTAATCCGTTCTCCATACAAGCTCAGACACTTGCTCTAAGATTGTCAGGATACTTGAAACAATTCATCTCTACCATGTGCTTCATCTAACAGCTTACCCACAAGCTACTGCTATAGATGAACCAGATATCTTCTGTCCTAAAGCTGGAAAACATATTTAAGATCTGTTTCACCTCCCATCTGTCATATGTTGAGCATATCATGCCAAGGTAAATAAAGCAGAGAGACTAATTAACACTGTATGCTGGAGAAATTGTAATCTTACAGGTTTACTTAAATCATTTTTGATAGGCCAGTCCCAAAATTCAAATTTCATGGATGAATGTAATCGTGGACTGTGTAACAATTATGGCCGAAGCAACTATATTTAACCAAACTGTGGCTCTCTTGGGTATAGGCTCCAAATCTCAAGGGGAAAGTCCACAACAGAAGTTCACAAAGGCCCTGGATAAACTTATTTTATACCCTGTGATGGATGGCAAAGAAAAAACAGCAGTGGTCAAGCACCCACAAAACCATCAAGTTTTCCATGATTGCCCTGGATAGGTCAAGGCAACGGGATGCACTGCAAATAGTCCATGGAAGGAGCCATGGATTCCCCATCACATACATTTAGTGGCTGTACTTTCCTGTAAAAAGTTTCGGAAAGATGAAACCTGGTGATTATTGAGATGGGTAGTAATGCCTGACCTTGGGCAGCAGGTGATGGGTTTAGAACCTGCAGCCCTTGCACATTTTACTCCCAAAAGTCTGCTTAACAAAATAAAGGTGAACCTGTTACTTATGTCAGCCCATGCAGATGAGAGATACTGAAGGAGAGTAGAGAACTGTTGTGCAATAATTCAATTAATAAGGGTCAAATTCGTAACTCATGACCAGCAAATCTGCAATAAATTATGACAGTACTACTTATTATTAGTCGGCCAAACCCTAAGATCCTCATTTCTTTTTCCTCAGTTGTTAGATGGGGGAACCACCCAGTGTATTCCAGTACAACTAACTTTGTATGGCTGATCTGAGGAAATGAGGCTAGAGGAATGGTGGTACGCTGAGATATGTGACTATGCAGGTACACTAGTCACGTAGGGTGGCACAAATCAAGGCCAGAGCTATTCACTTCTCTGAGGCTGCAGGAACAGCACCAGAGTGCCAGCATGAGTCCTAGCTAGCCCACATCTCCTCCACCAAGTCCCACATGACCACCTAGGTGACAAATCCAGGTATCTGCGGTACAGCAGAACACGGGTGTCCCATGATGAGGCAGGACTCCACTGTGCTAGGCACTGTATAGACACACAATAAAAAGGCAGTCCTTGCCCCAGAGAGCTTACAATAGAGTAGAACAGGAACACAGCTGTATTCTGTTACCATTTATAAATCTTCAGTACTCTGGATTTAATCCATTCTAAGTAAAAATGAGGAAAAAAAAATAAAACCACTGTATTATTCAATTTGTTTCAGTTGAGTTGCAGGCAGGAAGAACATGTTATATACACTTTATCCCAAACCACGATTTTTAATAAATGTGCAAACCAGAGGATATGGAATGGAAACACCACCCCGGCTTTAACTACAGGGTCAATACTGCAACACTTTGATAAGGCATGCAATTTATTAGGCCCCTTTTAGGCACGGATAAAGGAGCAGGCTTCAGTAATGCTTTTACAGAGTGCCCAACGTTAGAGCGGAGTGTGAGATATGTATCTGTGTACTCAGGACAGATCTGAGTAAAAAAAGCTCACAATGAATTCAGTGGTAGCGGGACTGAGACTCTCATCGCTTTCATTGCACTTCGGATGAAGTCAGCAATACTTGCAGCATTTACTAAGCAGCAGAAATTCTAACTATGACAACTCAAACTTTAATTCTGTTTCTTACGTTCACGGGGCAAAAACTGCATGCATCTTTCTCACTATACACATGGAATTCCCATTAACGTCAAGAGAGTTCCAGGCGTGGAAGGACAGGAGAACATTTGAGTCAAGATTCACCATGCAGATGGGAGGAGTGATTTCTATCCATGGAGAACAGTTTCTTTAAAGAGCACAGAAAACAATATCTTCTCTCAACATCAGCATGCTTTAGCACATAGTAACTTTCAGACAAAGGATCAGCTTTTACAAATATTTTCTAATTAATCAGACCCATGATCTTGAAGATGGAATTTTCTTTCCCTTTTTTGCAGTTAATTTCTTTATCTATTATGTACTTGAGGGGACTTCATTGTACAATTATTTTATTATTTGTTATACAGAAAAATATATTTGTGAATGGCTCTATTATTTCTGTAGTCAGCCTTCTGGTGCACAGAAAGTTTCCTTTCTGAACAGGCATTCATTCATTCTTCTGTACCATTGTGCATTTTATGGCTTGGCATACAGAAAAAAAATTCTTTTCTTTTTATTTCCTTCAGTGGTTCTATTATTTTAATAGTTTTAAAAGTAACTTCCACTTTATTTATATCACATCATTTGAGTAAAAGAGAATAATCCACAATAAATCCAGCTATTTTCCAAAATAGATCTCTCATTAAATATTTTATGTAAAAGAGTCTTTTAAGATTTTGAACAGTCCCCAAAAATATTTTGCAGATGTTTCTTTCTGCTTAAGTAAATAATTGATTGAAATCATGAACGTGAACTGAGTTCTGTACTTATAGGGGTAAATTAATAAAGAACTGAACTTTGTATAAGACTCTGCTACAATACATTACGTTGGTGAAGAATTTCAGGTACAAATAATCAGAGGCAACTGCGTATGGGGGAATTCATCATTAATACTAGCACTCCACTTCTATAAGGTAAGTAATATTCCCACAATGATATGGCTTAGACACTGTAATCACACTTTGAAGAACTTGTTTTACTGACCTGAAAATCCTTTTCCTGTTCTACGTGTATTGCTCTTTATATACACAGAAATGATCTCTTTTTAACTCATGTGCATAACAGAGGATAGTGTGTCAAGAAAAAAATTGTTTCATAACTTTCCTATATATAAATTATTGGTACAATGCCCACAACATAGCTTTGATCAGTATATTTATATTTCTGTGTATAAATACATACGTGATACCTTGCAGGGATACAGGTTTTAGCTGTGTTGGTCTACAGGCAAAAAATATGCAGAACTTTTGGCAGAGATAATATTTTTTATTAGACCAACTAAATAGCTGCAAATAAAGAGGGTTTTTTTGCAACTATTTAGTTGGTCTAATAAAAGATAGCACCTCTGCCAAAAGTTCTGCATATTTTTGACTTGATACCTTTACATTTGCTATAGTTTAGTTGATATCCCATCTAGTCATTGTGAACAAAACCAAGTGCAAATGTTTTTCGTGTCCAGAATTGACTTCTTAACAGTCCTGTCAGAGCTACCACTTAACCTGGGCACAAGTTTCTGTACTAACCTTAGCGGGGTAACTGGCATAGTTCTGAAGTGTCTGAACGGCACTGATTTATACCAGATCAGGATATAATCCTGTATCATATTTGTCTTTTATAAGCAGAGCAGGCGTTGCTAATTCTACGAATGGTGACACACGTAGCATAAGCACTGGCACAGAGGTACTTTTACCTAGGAAGGCTGGTAAATTCTCCAAGACAGAAACAGTACTGGTCATCAATTAACCGCTACACGAAACTGAATTCAGCCACAATGGCTTGCACAAGCTCTTACCATTATTTTCCTGGAGAGATTAACATCTCTTTCTAAAGAAAAGAGGCATGGCGCTCTAAAATGAAAGCTTAAGCTTCTGGAAATGGTACAAAGTTCAAAAGAAATTAAAAACTTCAGAAAAGGATAGCAAACCTCTCCCAGATACGAAAGAGGGGTCTCCACCTAAAGGCTCACAATCGGATACAGGAAGTAGGCAGTAGAAGTGTAGCTACATTTACTTTGTAAAAAAGCACTAATACGGTGGTTCTCAAACTTTTTCACAGAGTCAAGCATTGTTTTAATACAAAGATGGTGCCCCACATTTGTACAGGCCAGTGCCCTCCCATTTGCCATCACACGTTATCTCTGGGGCAAATGCACCAGTTGTTTACATGTAATAGTAGTATAATAAGGAACTATTTGCTATGTTTGTGGCTGACTTTTGATGCCATGATACATGGAAATGAGGAGGGGAGCTACCACCATTGCACTAATCAGTCAACCCCTGGTATTCTTTAGACTTCAAAAATGAAGACAATCCTCTTTCAGAAGCTGACATTTCATCTTATTGCCTCCAAACTCAAATCCTCTTGCAAGTCTAGTTAGGTTACGATGGGGGAATGTGGTCCAGAGTCCCTGAAATATGGATGATCTGATCAGCTATGGATGATCGTATCAAACTGTAGGTAGTGAGTGCTAGGTTGAATAATGCACACCCAAGCAGAAGTACTTCACTTGCATGAGCTGCTACCGAGGGAAACTGGCCAGGAGTTTTTGATTTTCACCAGTTTCACTCCTACAAGGCAAAGACAGCTCCACTTCCTACTTCAGGTAAAGCACTTCACTGCAGGTGCTGAGTGACTCTGCTAGCTTGTGCCTGGAAAGTGAAAATCAGACAATAAGAGGAAAAGATCAGAGAGGAAAGAAAAGACTCAGGAAGAGACAGCAGAAATTATGGAATAATGCAGAAAAGACAAATTGAGGAATGAGCAAGTGGACCGATAACGAAGAAAAAAACCCAAAGGAGGTACTCGGGCAGGAAAACGAAAACAAAAACTACTGGGAAAGAGATGGGAAAGAAACAAGCCGAAAGGGTGAAATGTAACTTTGTGCATCGCTTAGGTCCAATGGAACCGTCTACATCGAAAACTCGCCCTATTGCAGAGTGCCAGAAAAAGGCTTCACTGCTTAGGTCTGCAGGCATCAGTGGGACTTCAGCGGTGGCACTTCAGAGAGGTACAGGTCTCATGCTGGCCCTCTTCAGAAAGGAGAATTTGTTCAGGAGGCATAAACCAGCATATGAGATAGAGTCCAATTAGGGAAGATCAAAGTATTTCCTCCACATTTTAGCACGGGATAAGCTCAATGGATTTAAAATTTTAGCACATTTTAAAATTTTAGCAAATTTTAGCCTTGCCCCTCAGAATTCTGCCAAGTATTTTAGTGCCTACCAACCTTTGTGTTTTTTAAATTTTCAAAAACCACAAATTTGGGGCAATGGTGCTTGACAGTCAACTCTGAGAACCAGATTTTCCTCCTATGTGGGTCCTCACCAGAAAAGTCTTGAGAACCACAGTGTGATATTAAGGACCCTGCAGTAGCATGTGCACATCTGTCTGTGCTGTGCTTTTAATTTAGGCTTCTGGGGAGGTGGGTGCCCAAAATCTAGGGGCCTTTTAAGAAGCTCATCTTAAAAATTAATCTATTTAGCTGTTGGAGTCACACAGCATCACTGGTTTTTTTGGATGCTGGACACTTTTTTCCACTATCATTTTTCTTAACAGTTTGCTGAAATCCCCATGTTACTTTCCTGATTCATCCCCAAACATCAGAACAACAAGAAAACCACAGGTATTGTAATAAGTCATCCACCCACAACTCGGATCATCCAACATCCCCCCAACTGGAGTTACACACTTGACTCTGCGGATATTTAGGCCATCACGACGTCTAGCTATTTATCTAGAACAAGACAGAAACTAATCACTTTCGGCAGAGCAGGAAGGAGGAAGTTCTTGTGGTTAAAGCAAAGGCCGGTGAGTCAGATCATGCAGGTTCTGTTCCCAGTGCTGACGCAGACTTCGAAGTGACTCTGGCAGAATCTCTTCATCTCTTTGTGCCTCAGTTTTCATATCTGTAGAAAGGGTGTCAGGAAGATTAATTCACTCTTGTTTTGCATGCTGCGTTGAGGCTGAGCCATGCAGAGTTTTGTTATAATTACTGGACATCTATTACCCTGCTGCCAAGAAAAGGGGTTTCTGCTCCTGAATGAAGGTGAGTATAAACTCAACACGAGTAACACTCTCTTAATATGACTCGTACAATCAAATACACAAGGATTAAAGGAACACGGGATTACTGTGTTGCTAAGAAGTGCATACTGAGAAACTACTGAAATCCATTGACCTTATCCCTAGGTTACTATAATAGAGAATACAGTTTTTTTATGTATAATTCATAGCAATATAATTAGACCTTGCGTGGTCATTTAAGAAAGCACAATAGCTAAACCAGTAGCCCTTATGCATGGTCTGGCAGTGGCATTTGAAGAGTCAGCCACACTCTCTCACCTATGCTGGCAAACATACTACTCTGGCTGTGAAAAAAACCACAATGTGGGAAGGAAAGCCTACAAAAGAATGAAAACAGAAAGTGTCTAAGGCCTTGGCAGAAGGACACTAAATAAAATAGAGAGTGGTGACTCATTTTGGCAATGAATCCACCTCAACCCCTTCAAAGGCTTTGGCAAGAGTCCTCAGAGGAGACCCCGGGCTTTTGCCAAGCCACAAAACACCACAATTATTATCGCAGCAGTCATCAACAAAACAGATTTTGTAAACTGACTTGTTGGCACATAGATTAAAGAAGCTATAAAAAGGAATAACAGCTGTTTGGGTTGCCCTGTGCAGAAAGTTACTATATAAAAAGTATTTTTATACATATCATATATACACACATACACACACACACTCTATGTACATGCCGAAAGTAAAAACAGTCAAGAGTGCCAAAAGTTTCTGACGGATTTCATCCCATGAAAGATATATCTGGCAGGTCTGTAAACTAAGAGCCCTATTCCCTCTCGCATCAGCTGTACAACACTGTAATTTCATCAGCTACAATGGAGCCATTACCAATGGACAATGTGCAAGTGAGGTCGGGGTCTTGAACGAAGAGTGGCTATTTAAAGCAAAGTACCATAAGTGTAAACCTCATTTAGTTTAATGTGTGTGTAAATTGGGAGACGCTCCTTTCAGACTAAGGGAGCTACAGTCATATAAAAATAGTATTAAAAGGGAGCATAATCAGGCTCAATGATCATTTAGTACAAGCCACCAAATACTGAACTACCCGGGCAGTCACTCAGTGGCCCATACATTTAAAAAAACGAAATATAAGATCAGCTTGTAAACTGTTTCCATAATCTAGTCAAGTTTCCAAAAATGGTGAAAAACTCCCAAATCCAGTAAAAGCAACTTAGAATCCAGTTCATAGCCAAAGCTGATGTTACCTAAAATACAAACGCAAATTCCAGAAACACACAGCAAAGCAAACCCTGCAAGTGGTCAATAAAGAGGCAAGGCACAGTGCTTGTACTGCTATGTATGCTGCAGAGAGCTCTACAATGTCCCATAACCTGTTTTCTCACTTAAAGCAGCTGAAATGCTGTCCTTTAAAACGTGGCGCTTTGTATTTAAATTCAGGGAGGAGGAAGGCAAGACCGGAGACTGAAAACAAGACACAAACATCCTGTTTTCATCTTGCTGTACAAACTTTTCACTATAGGCACGGTATTCACTTACAGAGTCCCACTGTGATTTAATTTGTACATTAGTAAGCCAGATATAAATGTTGTTCCTGAAGTTGTGCTGCTGTACAATGTTGATTGTGCCCAGCATTCGCATGCGCTTATCAAAGAAAACACTTATCAAAGAATCTGCTGTCTGACTCATAACGGGCACCTGTTCGAGGAACCTCGACGTGCTCTGATCAATATCTGCTGAATTTTTGAAGGCCAAGTACCTTCGTCTTACGTTCACATTGAAGGGTCCCATTTGGACCTCAGGTACTGCACGCTTTTAGAAAGAGTGCAAATTTGAATTGAGGGAGGGTTATCTATAAAAACACATAGTTTTGGGGGGAAATGCTGAACAACAAATATAACCAGCCGTGGCTGAAGGACCGATCATCTCCAGCTCTGTTAGTTTCTCCATGCAACTGGAGCAGTCGTGGACAAAGTCCACCTTACAGGCTCTGTAGTAGAAACTACATGGCCCATTGACCTGCAGCTCAGGACTGGCAGAAGATACACAGTTGCACAGATGAAGGATTTGTAGCTATTAGGAAGATCATCTTGCTAGTTTAATACCTTCCGGCTGGCTGATCCAAAGATGATGCTTGCTGCTCTGGTTTTATTTTCTTAGATGAAACTCTGCTAAGGGTAACCACAGCTATTGGGCAAGACAGGGAGGAAACTACTGTGTAAGGGAAGGTAACAAAAAGTTAGGTGTTCACAGGGAGGATCTGTAAATGGAGTATTTACTAGTACAATCCACCTGAATAAAGATATCTTACAGACGGAAATGTTCCACTGGCAACCACTCTGTGATTTTTAAACTGAAATCTTTCCCAGCTGCATAAAAAAATAAATGATGTGCATCTACACCCTTTCAAAATAAGTCCTTTGACATTTCCCCCCCCCCATATTTATACATATTTATCGTTCAAACGTCTGAAACTAGTACTGCATTTACAGCTAGTATATGTGGGGAAGCATTGAGCCCAGAAAATATAGGATTGAAATAAAATCCAGATTCTAAAATTTTAGTTACTAGTATTTGCCTTACAGTCTTATCCCTTGCTTTTATTCTTTTTTTTTCAGCGGTGTTGGAATGATATCATGTATTATGCAGCCACAAAATTTACTAACATGATGGCAAAAGTAGTAAGCTTCACCTGTACGAGTTATTTAAAAAGCTTCCAAGCACACACTGTCTCCTGTGCAGCCTGGAGATCCCTGTTGACTCGTTGCCAAGTCCCTGAAAAGTTGGACACTGCATCCGGTATTTACACTAAGCTAAAATTCTAATCAGCGCTAACAGCAGTGTGTTTTAATTCACCCTTATGATTTTATTTCAATCTGCTAAGTAGCACAACTGCCAGAAAGCAACTGCTATAAACTTCAGTAAACAAATGCAAAAATAAAATAAATTTTAAACCGGGTGCATGTAAAGTTTGCACGAAGTACAAAAGAAAATTAGTCTCCAGCATTGGTGAAAGCTGCTCTCTTCAGGAGTTCTTTTAAAGGATCAGACCTTCCAGTGCAGCTTTCTTCCCCCGCTTCAGTGTGTTTGGTACATTTTAGCCAAGGAAGGAAAACTCTGATGTTATTTTACACTGGCTATTTCACCTCACGTCCTCCCCTAAATAGCTTTCTGCCAAGTACTATGAAACAAGAACGCAGGAACTACTTGAATCTCTGGATGACACTATAAATTGTAGTGCCAAGAGGCTGGTGCCAAGACCTGCATCTTCCTCATTTGGGGGGGGAGGAGGGGGGGCGCGGGGGAAATTGACAGGAAAAATTCGGAGAAGTTGGTCACCATTTTGGACCTGTTCTGTGTGTTCAGACCTTGGCAGCCATCTTACAGCTTGGCAACCATTTTGAGAATTTGTCTGGCAAGCTCTCAGGACTCGCTGACACTGTTTAAACAGAATGCTGGTTAAATATAGTCCAAATTAAACAATACAATATGATATCAGGTAAAATCGCCCTTCATAAATCCATCCAACAAAACGGTTTACAAGCACATCTTTAAATAGTGAGTGACATGCTGATTTCCTTAGCAGAAAACACATTCCACTAAGGAAGTTCGGATTGCATGCTCCTTAACCCTTTACCAGGCTTTTCACTCCAAAACAAAGGCTCCAGAAGCGAGTAGGAAACAAAACCCACTGGACACAAAACACAGACCCGAGTGGGACCGTCCAAGCACTAATAGACAGTACAGGAAGCAATGCTGTCGTTGTGGCTGTACAGTAAAACATGACGGACCGGGAACTACAAAATACAGAATACATTCTCCCTTTTGTTAATGTTTAATGAGGCCATGGAAACTCTAGCCGGAACCAAAGTACAGGATCCTTCTTTCTTCGGATAAAGAAATTCCATATACAGAGGAACAGAGATTTTGAATGGCACTATGTAAAATACCAACCAGTAAACACGCAACGGTGGAGAGGAACGACTGTCCCTGAGCAACAAAGTCTATTTTCTTTCCAACTTTTTTTATGTGCTCCTTTTCTACGGGGGAGAGGGGGACGGGGTGGGGAGGGAGAGAGAGGAGAGGAGTTCAAAGTGGAAAATACGCTTAAGCAGTTGGATAGTTTCAAGAGGCATATTTTATTAATGGGGATCTCATATGGGTGCGAGTTGTAAACAAATGCCTTCCTTCTTCTCCCCAACTCACAAAAATCCGTTCGCTTTTTGACCAAATATTTCTTGCTTCTGCACTACTCAAATCCAAATAATGCTTTATGCCAGCGGTAGAAAGGCACAATTGTTTGAATATGCTTTGGCCCAGAATTAGGAAAATCACAGACAGAAGTCTAAGTCAATAACCCCAGAGGACAGGATAACCCCATAGGAAATCACTTGGGTATAATGCGAGGGAAAAGGAGGATATAGCAAGGTATGTTGTCAACTTTTCTCTCAATATTTTAAACAATCCTTTGCTGAACAAGTTCATTTTTCGTATTTAATGTGCCGCAAATACATTTAATAACTTGATCCGGAAGGCAGGGTCCATGTTTTTATAGACCACACAGTCCTATCTCTGGAACTGTTTTATAAAAGTTTAGTCTACATGAGCTCTACTTTTGTAAGCCTATTTGAATAGATCTTAAAAAGATAATTCATGGGTAGAAATTCAACACTTGAAGAAGTGTGCGAGTGAAAAGGCAAATATTTGAAGGAACTAAACAGTATCCAAGTATTAAAATGACATTTGGGGGAAGTATTTAATATCTGAAGACAAATGCATGTTAGAAATGCTTACCACACACATTATATTCCACTTCTTATCTTGAAATAATTTATGGTGGCACAGAAGAGATCAAGTTTACGCTCTATTAACATAAAGTTTAAACTACAGGATTTTTTTTTGACCTTGCAGTCTGACTTTAAATGATGTCTTAGTTTTCTATTCTAACTCTTTTACTTGCCCTTTTAGAAATTTTAAGTTGGAAAAAAAGATTTAAAAAGTCAACTAAGTATAATTTCATACTGAATGAAATAAATTAATTACACCATAACTGAAATGACAATATTAAATATGAAAATATTATGCTGAAATGGATCAGAATAAAGTCTTGACACTGCTGGATATTTTTTATATTGAAGGACAGAATCTGCAGTTGCATGACGTCAGCTGTGCTAGAATAGTTCGGAATGCATTGATAAATTGCTCCATCGATTCTGTTCTGCTTCACTTACCATAATTATAGCACAGTAATGGATGACATGAGTGATATATTTTTACTTTAGAGAAAAGCCAAGAGTTTGGCTGTTTCTTTATGAGATTAGACCAAATCCTTTCAATTAATATAGTATGATTGATATCTAAGAGTGTATGGGGGAAAGATACTTGCTTCAAGTGCACATATTTAAACGTTATTGGTTAAATATTGAAATACAATTCTAAGAGCAGTTTCAGTACTTTAAATATCAGTGTCACTTTGGTAATATGAGAGCTATTGTATTGTCATGATTTTCCAGAGCCCTTCTAGCCCCATTTTAAGTACTTCATCTTTTCTTAGATTTAAGAGCCAATTCTGCAATTATTATGGAGTCACTTACGCAATACCCACCAAAAGGACTTACGCCCTGAAATGAAGTTTTACAGAATCACGCACATCTATGGAAGTCTCTAGCAACACTATTAGTAGCTTGGGTGAAGTGCTAGGATGCCTAAGCACTACTTTCCAAATATTGAAAGGACATATATTATTCCTAGCTGTTCAAGTGGAACATATAGTGATGTCAATTAATGACTGCATGGACCCGAGAACTTTCCTTCTAACAATGACCTGTTGCAATCATGCAAACCTGTATTTTGGGACTACACGTGGAAGTAAGACTATTTAAACAAGTATCATAGGATTGTAGAAAGTTAGGGTCAGAAGGGACTTCAGGAGGTCACATCTAGTTCAGCCCCCTGCTCAAAGCAAGACCATCCCCAACTAGACCATCCCAGCCAAAGTTTAGTTTAGCCAGGTCTTAAAAATCTCCAACGATGGAACTTCCACCACCTCTCTGGGTAACCTGTTCCAGTGTTTTACCTCCCTCCTAGTGAGAAAATTCTTTCTAATATCTAACCGAAGCTTCCCTTGCTGCAACTTGTGACTGTTGCTCCTTGTTCTGTCATCTGCCACCACTGAGAACAGTCCAGCTCCATCCTCTTTTGAACCTCCCTTCAGGTAGTTGAAGGCTGTTATTAAATCCCCTCTCAGTCTCTTCTCCAGACTAAATAATCCCAGTTCCCTCAGTCTTTCCTCATAAATCATGTCCCCCAGCCCCCTCACCATTTTTGTTGCCCTCTGCTGGACACCCTCCAAAGTGTACACATCCTTTCTGTGGTGGGGGCCCCAAAACTAAACACAGTAGATGTGGCCTCACCGGTGCTGAATAGAGGGGAATAATCACTTCCCTTGACCTGCTGGCAACGCTCCTACTAATGCAGCCCAGTATGTCGTTAGCCTTCTTGGCAACAAGGGCACACTGCTGGCTCGTATTCAGCTTATTGTCCATTGTCACACCCAGGTCCTTTTCTGCAGAGCTGCTGCCTAGCCAGTCAGCCCCCAGCCTGTACTAGTGCATGGGATTGTTCTGGCCTAAGTGCAGGACTTTGCACTTGTCCTTCTTGAATCTCATGGGATTCCTTTTGGCTCAATCTTCCAAGTTGTTTAGGTCACTCTGAATCCTAGCCCTACCCATCCAAGGTATTTACTACTCCCCCCAGTTTAGTATCATTTGCAAACTTGCTGAGGGTGCGATATATGCCATTGTCCGGGTCGCTGATGAAGATATTGAACAAAAACAGTCCCAGGACTGACCTCTGGGGCACTCCACTTGATACCAGCTGCCAACTAGACATCGAGCCATTGATTGTTCCAGCCCGATGCTCCAGCCAGTTTTCTATCCACCTTACAGTCCATTCATCTAGCCCATACTTCCTTAGCTTGTCTGCAAGAATGTTGTGGGAGACCATATCAAAAGCCTTGCCAAAATCAAGGTACACCATATCCCCACATTCACACAGCCATTCATTTAATTACAGAAGGCAATCAGATTAGTCAGGCATAACTTGCCCTTGGCAAATCCATGCTGACTGTTTCTAATCACCCTTTTCTCCTCCAAGTGCTTAGAAATGGATTCCTTGAGGATCTGCTCCATGATTTTTTCCAGGGACTGACGTGAGGCTGAATAGTTTGTAGTTCCCTAGATCGTCCTTTTCCCCTTTCTTAAATATGGGCATTATGTTCCAATCATCCAGGACCTCTCCTGATCACCAGGAAGGCTAGGGACAGAAGTTGCACATAAACTAGTTTAAGTAATCAAAAACTGGTTTAAACCTGTAACAGAACAGAAGTTCAGTGCACATAACCCAGTTTAACATAAAACTAGTTGAATGTAGTATCAGATTTAACTGATTTGGGTCAAACCAGTTTATGAAACTTCTGTCCCTGACCCCTTCCTGGTTCAAGTTAAATCATAATCCCCCAACAACCCAGCATGCTTTCAAGCCCTCGGCTGGGCTGTGCTGTCTGCTCCAGCATGGATGGGTTGTGGGGGGAGGCAGGGACTGCTCCTGACCAGGCAAACCTCAGCTGGGGTCTTGGGCCAGGGAGGGGGGTTAAACTTCCCTTCCACCAAGTACAGAGCTGCCCTGCCTGCCCTGCTAAAAACTTACTGCTGGCTGTGACTGTGGACTACACATTCCAGAAGCACCTGGAAGCAGGAAGAGGAAGTGATGGGCAACCCCGCAGAGTCCTACTGCTGTGAGTCTGGACTACAAATCCCAGAGACCCTGGGGGCAGCAGGAAGAAGAAGCGAATACACAGACCATGCTGGCTACGTGCCAGAGAGCCATGCTCTAGTGCCCCTCAGTTTCTGGCTTGAGCCACTGCAGGTATATGGCTGCTTTTCCTGAATCAGGAATGTCTGTCCAGTTGTTTCTCAGCGTAATCTCTGCATTTTCACTAACCTGCAAAGACTGAACTGATTCAGCCTTGGGCTTTCTGACTGTCTGTATTTAGCCTAAGAGTTTGCAAGAAGTGATCTCGCATTATGTAGGAACATGGGAAATGCTGGATCAACCTGTGGTTTATCTAGTCCAGTACCCTAGACTTGACTAGCATCAGAAGATACATAACCAGAAGCTGCAAGAATCCTACAGCAACCAGATGTGACATTATCTGTTCTCCTGCCATGAAGGTCTCATCCTAATCCCTAGAACAAGATTGGTTTAAACCCTGAAACATGAGGTTATATTTCCCTTCCCATATTCTTCTTGCTGCCATTAGGTATTATAAAACTCGGGATAGTCACACTATTCACACAGACATTCAACTTCTCTGTGAATTTTTATAACAGCCTTTATAAAATATGTATCTTAACACACTTTACAGGGACAATTAATACGGTTGCTTTGTTTTGTTACAAATAATAGCAAAAAGACCGCAGAATTAATGGGCAGAAACACCAGAGAAAATACATGTTAGGAGATGAACTCTGAAATGAGATGAGAGTAGATGAGGCAGAGAGATACAAGGAAACTATTCCAAAAAAAAAACCATATGAAAGAGCGGCAGAGAGGACTCTTATATCAATAATAATCAGATTATGTGAACAGGCATGGAAAAGACC
>NW_005842244.1:658093-674848 GCF_000455745.1 Alligator sinensis | reverse complement strand
TTTCCCAACTCAAAACTATCCTTAACGTACAGACACTTCATAGCGAACAAAGTTAATGTGATGTAAATTTCCATGCCCACAAGTAACAATAATTCCATCATATTTTCACCGGCTTAGGTACTCCTTTATTGAGGAAATAATAAAATTTTCCAGAATGGGTGAAATTAATTAATAAAAGTATTGTTCTATATAGTACAGTATAACTATTGTCTGAAAAACTTTTACAAGGGCATTAGAAAAAAAAAAAATCTCATGAAGTCTCACTTGCACTGATCTGTGCAAGTGAACTTTGAAATTTCTACTGAAAAAGCGATTCTACGGAAATGTAATCCTGTCCCAAGTGATTTTTTTTTCAGTTCAAGTATTTAAAAAGAACCTCTGAAAAAAAAAAGTCATCCCTAAAAAACTGTAGTAGTGTAAAACTAAGCTGCACTTTTAACTGTTGAATTCCTTCTCCGATCATATTACAAAGGCTGTCACTGGAAATAAAATGTAACTTGGGATGACTGTGGCAGCTATCAAACCTCCTTTGACACATTATAATGTCTGAAACCCAGACACCCAAGGTTTACATCAGAAAAACTCCAGCATGTAGTGAACAACTCAAAACCAACTATCGACCACATCATTGATTTTCAGGGGGAAACCAAGAAGGGAAAAGCACCAGAAAAGATAGGATTTCTTTTTCTCCCCTCATCTCTAACTTAGTGGCTGCCAAACTCAGGTCTTCTCAGGCTTAAGCCATCAGAGGTTTGTGTTGCAGCTAGCCAGGATGTCTGCCTAAGATAATTCAAGCTGAAGGCAGACAATCTGCAGTGGGAGCTGATTAGCCACTGACTTCCAACGTGACCTGTCTCAGTCCCAAAAGAAGCTTCTTGACAGTAAGATATGAAAGCTACAGAAGAGCTGAAAAATGGTTATCTTTTCAGATAGTATTTGAGGACATCTGACTTTCATACTTCGACAATTAAGCCAGTCTCTTTCTAACTCGCAAGATCTAACGCTAGCCTTCAGAATTTCTTGACCATATACTGCAGTAACACATTTAAAATGGATTATTTTCAAAATTTGTATGCAGCCAATATAAAACACAGTTGCAAATTTAAGTGCAGACCAATTATACCTAACAATGGTATGCAAACTGGATGAATTATTTAAAAAGATCAGCATATTTTATTACCATTTCTTTATCCATAAAGTAAATTCAGCTCAGTGTATATATGAGTAACCACTCTTAAATTAGTCCTGATTTACAGCTAAGGAAACTTTTGGCTTAATACCTTATTTGGAACTGGAAAACTAATAACTACACGTCCACTTTTGTTCCCTCATAATTTAAGAACAAGTATCTTAATATTTGCTGAGGATCATCTGTTTGTCTCATTAGAACCACATTCTACCTAGTGTTTTGATATTTAATTTGGAAATTGCATGGCCACAGTTCAAAATCCAGGAAAGACTGTGAGACCCATGGGTTTATTGCTGAATCTCAGCCACAAGGAAACACTTACTTTTCCTTTTATAAAGAGCATGGTCAGAGTGTAAATCCTAGTGCATATTTTACACTGGAAGTCACAATGTTACCAAAGCACTTTAAGAAACCTCAAAAGATCTTCTCTGAAAATCTGCCGAGTTTGTTGTCAAAAATCAGAAGGATACTCTCTGCCTGTGAAAAAGGGGAATGTGCTGCATTATTAGTGCAGGGCCCCCAATTTGCAGCATTTCATTCATAATGTTAATGGACCGTACGAGCAAATCTATTTAATCTGTATGCACCCCTCTACTCTTCATTTTGTCAAAGCTAAGGCATTTTCCCATAGCTGCGCAAAGGATGACAGGGGATAGGCTCTTACCGTCCAGAGTGTTTTGATCTTGTCTTATGTAATGCTTCTCTTCTTTTGATACATGTTACATTTTTAATCTAAACACACTTTACGGTTGTCTGTTGCTTGTTAACATCTAGGGCTTTATTCCCAAATCCCTTGCGACAGACACTGAGCTGCCAATTCCCAGCAGTATAAATTCTGCCCCCAGGGGGAGCTGCAGAAGGACACGGCACCCACAACTACGCAGACGATAAAGCCGAGGAGGAAGCGGGTGGTGGAGCGAGGACGTGGCCGGGGTACCCTTGGGGCAAGCTCCTTTCACTGGAACGCTGGATATTCATTAAAGCTGCCTTCCTCGTGCAACCCTTAAGAAAAGGGCAATAATGGAAATGCTGCTCTCTCCCCCCTCTGGGCATGAATCTACTTCTTACAGCCAAGCCAAACTGCAATGCACTTCACCCGTCAGAGTCAATCAAATCCTATGTCTCTATTGAGATTTTTTTAACAGCAAAGAGAAAACCCCATGGTTTTTTTTCTGATTTGGACAAAATCATTATATAGACACCGAATATTGAAGTGGGTAGTTTAGTTTATGGTAGGATGGCAGGAGTAAGCTCCTAAATCTAAGGCCCAAGGATCAGTGCTGAAGCAAAGATTACCGCCAAGCTTTACTTCCATAGTCTCTTTTGGCTCAACAACTGACAATGAACTTTTAGGGAGAAAAAATATGCTCTTTTTGTTCCTTCTGGGACAGAGAGGGTGCAAGTCAGGCAACAGGACCCAGGAGGAATATTTAGTCCCAGGTAAGGACAGGCACCGGATTCTCTTTTAGGGGTTCCTTGGAAGAGGGCAGTTAAGTCGCTGCCAGAGCTACCCAAGAGCCTACAGGCTGCCTAGCGGATGCAACGAATCTATCGATCTCTATGAATCTATCAATGCAGACAACCTATCGATCTCTTGCCAGGCCTCTTTCTCAGCCAATACCATCATGTTTTACAGCCTTGCAGACAAGGGGAGGTCCTGAGCACCTTCTGCCAGAATAGCTCTGCCTTGAATCATAATCTATGCAAGTTTTGGCTGGCATAACCCACGGCTAAGTCTTGTTGTAATACACAGTAGATTTACCTGCCTGCTGCTCAAAGATCCAACTCTTCTGTACAATCTCTCACTTCTCTACCACGGCAATTTGCTCACTGAGGAATCCTAACTGGGGGTGATAAGACAGAAATGACCAAATCACACCAAAATCCATTAATCTGCAGACCAACTAACAAACTGAAGTTCAGAAGTTTAGATTCAAGGAAAAAAAAACTGGTTGGGCAAAACTTTCAGGGGGGTTATGCCTTGTTAGTAAACTGTACATGAAAATTTGTATCCCCAAATTTTTGTGTGGGCACAAATGCAGTGGCTACAATTTGAGAGGCAACTTTCCAAAATCAGGTCAATGCTAACAAATGCATAAAGCAACAAGGCATTAAACCAAGTGGTAAATTCGCAGAGATGCTATTAACAATATGAGATTGTTACTACAGGAGTCAGGTCTTTAATACACAAAAAATGGTTTCATATAGGAGTAACAAAACATTATGATGTGGTTTTAATTGGATTCTTATTGAAATGCTAATGAGGCAACATATTTAAAAATATTTCTTTTAAAGTTCTCTTTACTGAAAGAGAAACACTTGGACAGTAAAATAAGAAAGTGATATTTGTATCCAAGTATACATTTAAAATTATATTAAATCTACTATCCAAGATAATACAATGGTATTATATGTACTCAATCTATATGCGTATTGCTATTTTTTGGGTTTGTTTTCTAGAAATAGGAATACCTTGTGTATGTAATGGAATCATATTATTCATAATTTTAAAAGACAAATGGATATTACAAGTTTGACAGGATCACAGGTGATTACGATTCATTGATAACTCCTACTGGGTAATCTGAAACTTTCTGAAAAGAAGGGACTTAAAAAGCCTCTGAGGTCATTGAAGTGAATGGACAGACACTCAGGGCCTTTCTGAATAAGAAATGATTTCCTATACTCAAAATCACAAGCATATGCTAATACCTATCATTTGAGCTAATATTCATCATTAACAGTTTGCTTAATACCAGCAGATTCCGGACCTTTATCCCAAAGATTAGAAGGTAACATTTGTATAAAAAAGGCACTTATCAGAATATTAATCTAAGAAATACAATATATTTATCTGCTTCTGTAAAACAAGATTAGAAATATGTATTTGCCTACTATTTATGAGTATTTATTTGCTACCCTGAGCTGAAGGACACTTTGATGGACAACTGATGAGAATCAAGTACAAAGAAAGACCCCCTTTAAGACTATGCCACACGGTAATATCAAAAAGACTTGTTCAACGTTAGCAGACATTAATTGTCTCTTTGTCTAAGAGAAGTCTGCAGTGTTCAAAACATCATTATAATACCACCTTGAACTGAGCTTCTTGTTTCTTGAGATGATATACTCCCACCATGAATTGAAACCAAAGCTGGAACTTGAATGTCTGAACAACATACTGGTGCCATTGATAAGTAATCCAACAGACAGCTGTATATTCTTATCTGAATGAAGATCCAGTCTTCATTTGAAAGAACAAACTACTGCTTAGAATGGTCTCCCTTACTATAAGGAACTGCTCTATTTTATGACTGGCACTTACAGGATGTCAGTTATCAGGCTTTACTAATGACACCAAGAATTTGGAAACTCACTGTATTTATCAAGAAGGTCTTCTTGAGTAACTGAACTAATTATTGCACCAAGATGTAAATGAATATAACTTGCAACTGTGTAAACCAACTTGCAGCTTGATTTAAGTTGATAGTGGCCTAAAGTTTGTGGGCAAAAATTCACCTGTAAGCCAAGGGCCAAGTGCTCTACACACCCTGTAGGACCTGCACAGAGGATGTGGCAATCACTTAATGCCCACAAGAATGGGGCATGGATTTCTCCATCCATGTGGCTTCTCTGAGTTTGGATCACGCACAGGCAACCTGGAAGATGGAATGCATTGCACCCAAAAAGGGGATTGCACATTGCTGAAGATAAGGCTGATTGTCTTGAGAAATATTTTACATAGTGCACCTAGATCTATTAGAAGTGCACTGATACATAGGGGCACATGCCCCCCCACCCCCCCGTGCCCTCCCAGACAAGCCTCTCATGCAGTGGCAGGAGCTGCCAGACGACTGGGCAAGTGCTAGACAAGTGGCTCCTGGACAAGCGACGCACAGCAGTGAGAGCTGCAACCCCCCCCCATGCCCCCCAGATGAGCCACAGCTCCATCCCGTGCCTGCGCCATCCCATCTGGGCAGTGCCTACCCCAGCCCCAACCCCGCTCCCTCCCTCACCACAGGGGGCATTGATCTGTCCTGCCACGTCCCTTCCCTCCCCTCTCCCTTTTCACCACAACAGACTTATCAGGTGCACACAGCTGTATCGGAAATCGGATTAGTATCGGCCAATATGCCTCCTTAAAAATCTCTATCAGTGCACCCCTAGTATCTACAGTGGCTTGGAAGTTTAGACTACTGCACAAACTAACATAGAAACACGACAACAGTTTTAACTGTTCAAAGTGAACTCCCTGAAAATGAGGTTCAGATTGTGTTTATATTAGGACATTTTTGAAGATCAAGTCTATGTCATACTGGTAATAGTTTGATAATACAAATTTTCCACTAAAAAGGCTTTCATCCTGCAAACATATGCATGCTCTTTTATGCACATGTGTGGTCCCAGTTACCCATGTTCGTGAGATTGGGTCTAAGGCCTTGATTTACCAGCACAGCATTTAAGCACAGGGGAATGTGCTTTGCTGCAAGCCTGACCATGAACTCCGTAGCACATTCGCAACTCCCAGAGACCCCAGAAAGTACTCAGCAATTTGCAGATCTGGAGCCTATTTCAGTAGCTCAAAATATGTAACCTAATATTAAACCATGTTGCTCCATTTATTTTCTCACTGATTAATACATTATCCACAAATACAATTGTAATTATTTGACCAGCTCCATGTTATTCTGAATTTTTTTTTTTATTATTTGGAGAACTCTAAAGATTATTCAGCTTGTTAATTATATTTTTGGTTGTTATATAGTTAAGAAATAACTTTGACTGGGCTGTTACACTGACAGTGATAAGAGTTTTCATTGTCATTGATATTAGCTGATATTAAAATGTCTGAGAGCTAGTCTCGGGTATACTGCCTCCCAAGAATAAAATGGCAAATTAATCATTTTTATTTGTGTATTAAACTCTTTTATTAGCATTTTGATGTATTTTATATATTCTGCATTAGACTGATACAGTTCACATTCCGATATCTTTTTTCCTCTTCTCTTATAATTTTCATTTTTAATTTCTTCATTTTAGTGTGAAATATTAAAATTTCCAACATTTCTAAAATGTATGTGGAAATATACTTAAGACTTTGTATCGAGGAGCTGTAAATAAATGAATAATCAATCATTCTACTGAACCCATGCTACGTTAGCCTCACTCCTTCAGTGCAGAAAGGTACCGTACCAGTTATAGTTATCAAAATATTGTTTTGAACATAAATAACCCCCCAACCTCTTTCAGAGCCAGGTCCTCAGCTGCTGTAAATCAGCACAGCTGCACTCCCCAAATGCAAAAGCTCAAGATCTTGATCCGGGATTGAGCTCTATGTGGGCAGAACCCTGAGCTGGTATACAAATCTCTTCTGAATCGGCGTCCGAGTAATCCACAATCCAGGCCTTGGCATTTATTTATTTCTCAGCACCTGGTATAGCAACAGAGGTGTTTACACATACTGCTCACATCCAGCAAAGGCGGTGACTTAGTGTAAATAAAATATTCCAAGAGAAATTGCTAAAAATTGTCACAGGACCTGGTCCTCCTCTCAGTTACATATGTTTTGCACCAGTCAGTATATTCCAGATCTGCACTCGTATAAGGAGAATCAGAATGGAATTTGCTGTCTGTTTTATGCAAAGACATACTGTGCCATCTGTCTGGGGTTCGGCTAACCAGCCTCCCTTTCAGAGATTCCCTGAAGTAACAACCTGAATATCACACCTGTTTATCACGACAACTTCTTTTAATGGACCCTTCTGTTGCTCTGTCCTGACTAGCATGTCTGTTAGGATTCGGGAGCAGGCCAGCGGACAGCGCCTCTTCTTGCACACAGGGGAAGAGACTGAAGTTTTGAACCATTGTGATGCAGCACGCCAACCAGATGTGGATTAACTGTTCCACGTCAATTCATGTCATTGTGCTTTGAAGATGTGTTGAGGTGTGGTGAAATTCAACACGACAAGACACATCCTTAATGCACCGTGTCCTGGACCGAAACAGTCATGCCTGAAGGCAGTTCATTTCCCATTGATCTCCCATTATGTGCTGTAAAACACAGGAAAAATAACTAGAGAGAGGAATTTATAAATTTGGCAAGAGAAACATTACTAGCTAGTAAAGTGAGGGGGGGAGGGAGAGTAATAGTATGCACTAGGGGAATTTCTGTTGCGTTAATTTGGAGTTAGCCAGTTACTACACGACAGGCCTATAGTTTAGCATAAGAACATCAGAGGTGAAATCTTGGCCCCAGTGAAGTGAACAGCAAAACTCCAATTGATGTAAATGGGACTGGATTCTTCCCAATGATTTTTCAAGCATTATCATTTTTTTCTGGGAAGGCCTTACACCCACTTTCTGATCATCTCTGACACTGAATCAAGAAAACCTTTTTAGGCTCCCTCGATCTGTACTTGTGACTGGCACACTAAAACTGATTTTTCCTGGGGGGGCAGGAGGGACAAATAAACAGAGAGGGTTTCATTTGTCAAGCCACGTGAATGAGCGCTTTGTAATCACCTACAAGAAAGATGTCAGCATCCATTTTCCTCCTGAGAAGTATGTGGAATATTTAAACTGATGGGAATCCTATGTGTGCAAGAAAAGCAAACTGAGACTATAGTGTTTTACAACATAGGATACAAGTGAGGCTGCAAAAGAATAGCTGTCTCTTTTGTAAAGTGATGGGTGATAGTGGAAGGGTGTGAGAAAAGAAGGAGGGTGGTAGTATTGCACGAAGTCTCACCACTTTTTTCTCAGTCCTTTTTAAAGCTACGGTGAGGAATGGTCATACCTACCTACATTGAACCTCGCAAACATTACTGAAGTGGTAATATGATCCTTTAACAAGACTGCTTCGGAGCAACCCTTAAAAACGTAAAAGACCTTAACATCCTTGGATGACAAGTTATGTAATAAAAAACTTATCTGCATGGAAGGTCAGGTCTAGATAAATAAAATAAACCAGTAACAGGGTAAACACTGTAGAAACACTAACATACACGCATGGGAAAAACACCAGATAATACGTCGATTTACTGAAAGAAAAAAGGTATGAGCTAAGCAAATTACAGTATTAAGGTATTAAATATATTATTCAGATTAAACATACGAAGATTCCCATAGATTGATAAAATGTGGTTCGCTGAGTAAATACGTGAAAAAAAATATGGGTTATGTATCTGGTCATGTCTGTAAACATACGTTAGTCCATCACGTCTAGAAGGGATCGATAAACTTTTCAAGGAAAAAATTGTGAACTGCAAATGTCTCCCAAATATCACCCGCTTTTACATTTATTTTTATCTGCTGTCTCCATTTTTGCTCTGCTTCCTTCATCACAGCCATAGTTACCTATGCTGACAGCCACACCAGGCCAAGGTAGCACAGATGGGGTGGTTGCAGCTGCATCTCACCTGACAGACTGTCAAGCCCACTGGGACACTTTCGCTATCCCTGTATGTCTGTCTCTGTGCATTTGCAACAGTGCCTTTCTCCGGGCCTTTACTGAACGTGTCACTGATGCTGCACAACCTCAGCCACAATGCCGTGCTAATGAACTGCAAGCCTACAGCGTGCCTCTTATAACTGGAAAACAAACTATTCATCAACCTCCACAATTTGAGGATCAATCCTCATGGCAAATCACAACCCCACCCTCTCACCCCCAGGGTCCTGTGTGCCTCCCTTTAGAGGGAAAAGACTGTTTCGCAGCAATCCCTGATGCATTAAACAGCAACACTGATGGGCTCCACATGTGATCGCAGCCAGTTGTTATCAACTGATAGGATGTTGGGAACTAAAGCAAAAGTGTTAGTCCAGGGGAATAAAATGGTCTAGGGCTCTGACACCAAGTATAGTAAGCAAAAGAGTGAAACACTTTCATTGTAGAGCCACAAAGTTTGGGGCTTAACTGCATACTCAGCAAAGCTCTGATTTTTTTTAAAAAGGCTGCCTTGCTTTCCTTTATTAAGCCAATTTTGTGCCTAAAAGTACGTGTCAGATCAGTTTTTCCACACTCTGTTGTTGAGGGGGCAAATAAAGTCCCACTGATCCTTAACCAGCTGATCTGTGGTGCAGTCAAACAGCTCGATGTCTGCTTGTTCTCATTTACTTCCACAAATAATCCCACCTGAAAACAGAGCAGTCAAGTTTCAGGTATCACACCTGAAGGTTTGGGAATTTTTTAAGTGAAGCTGTGTCAGATTTATGGCTTCAGTGTGAGACCAAAAGAAGCGGTGGCCATTTCAAGCAAGTTTCCGATTGAGTTTTGAGATGCTTTTGAACTGGAGGCCCTACATGAAGCACAGAGTGCAAAAGTCCATTGAGTACACAGACACAACCAGGATTTCTAAGCGCCTCTCCAACCTGAAACAGGCACATTGTAGGTAACTCTACTGTGCACAGGTGCGCTCTCAGCCCTGCACATAGGACAATTACAAATGTATTTATTAAAAGCTGTTCACAGACCAAAAGTCTCCATGTTAAACAGTGCGAGCTGCTTTTTACTAAAGCAAAGGACAATTAATTTTGAGCGCGTAACTCTCACCTTAGCTAGGATGTATTTAAGATTTTACTTCCTCCGATGCATTTACAAAACGGAATATGTTCTTTTTCTCGTTCATTTTCAATCGCTAGAATAGCATAATCGCATCAGATCAACTCGACTGCAGAATGCCGCTTTTGTTTCAGGTTTTGTCCGCCGTGCATAATGTAACGAAAGGTGAACACAGTGTCCAGGTATGTTCAGCTGCACGTGAATTCTCATAAATACACCTCTAAATAAACCGCCCCACATGACGAAACCATGTGCTGTTAATGTCTGAGTAGTGCTAAAGGCTTTGATTCTTTCCAAATTCATGCAAATAATCAGTAAAGAAAGTTACAGTGGTGAACTACAGAAAACAAAATCTTTGTAACCCGTACTCATAAAATAGGCTCTTTACGGTCTTGAGAATAAAACTGTGGCTTGTCAGTCAAAGTGTCTAACTATGGCATATGGGTAAAGGTTTCAGTCTGCTATCTCCAGACTCATCTTATGGCCCTGGTTCAACACTACTGAACTGCTCTCTAGACAAAAGAAGAGCTCATTCAAAATGGGTGCTGTGAGCTGTCTGGTCAGTGTAACTGTACAGCCTGTCTGGATGCACACAAACTACTGGCATGGGAGAAATGGAACACGCTTTGGAGGTCTTTAGGGTTTCCTAAGAGCTGAAAAAGAAGCAGCCTGAAGGTTAAAGCTGGCTAGTCAGAATGGCATACTTGGCTGCATATGCAGCCAGGTGGCCTGGGCATATTGGCAAACAACTGGCAAACTGCCCAATACATATGGCTTAGATTGCTTTGCTCTTCCCATGAAGCCTTCTTAGACTCTTGAGCAAGCATTCATTTTAGAGCAAAATGCATCCAAGTGTTAAATAAAATCTTCCCCAAAATACATCAGCCTTAACCTTCCAAAATAAAGGAAGAAAAGAAGAAAGGAAGAAGAGAAAGAAAGAGAAGTTAAAATAAACTACTACTTTTGTTTGAAATCTATTCTTAAATAAAGTCCCCACCCCCTGCCCTCCCCCCCAGGGCTTTTCCTGACTGAGCAGATCTGCTGTTACTTTTTTAACTCCTTAAGTTCCAAATGGGCTAGTTCTTCCACACAAAAACTGAAATATCTCCAATGGATAGACACTCATCGCGGCTGCAACATCATTCTTACACTACCTTAGATACTCACCAAAATATGCAAAATGTTAGCGCATCATCATTCCTATTACATTAGTGACCCAGACATATAAGCTATCCTTTAGCAAGTGTGCTATTATCACCATTTATGAGATAAGGCAGATGTTCAGTCTTTATTCCAGTTTTCCATTTCAGACAGACACTTGATGTAATATACTCGGTTTTTAATATTTCTTTCTCTTCCAAATTAGAATGAAAGTCTTACTGGAAATGAGAATCTAAACCATGATTTTAGTGGCCAAAGCACCTGCTATGTACTACAAAGCATATTGAAACAGATCTATGCACTAAAAGTATTGTAAAGGTAGCATTAAAAGTTCACAGGAGCTTTGGGGGAAGGAATATATCAGCACACGCTCAACTCTGAGCCTTTGAAAGCAAATGTGTAGTCTAATAGCATCAACGTGTCTAGTGATCTGAGTCTTATGCTACCCATCTTTTAAGAGAACAGATGGGTTCAAATCCACTGTCTGCCAAAGACTGCCTGCATTGCCTTGGGTAAATCATCTAGTCCCTCTGTGCTTTAGTTTTTGTAAATTAAAGCCAATAATATTTCCTTTCACCTACGCCTTGATTGTCTTGTCTATTTAAATTACAGGCTCTTCCAGGCCAGGGAATGACTCTTAGGGCTTACTTATATTGCATCCAATCACACTGGGGAGCGCTGCCATGAAAATAAACCACACATTTGCTCCTACTTCATGGATGCCAAAGCTGAGAAAGTGCAATGTAACCACAGGTGCCGAGCTGTGCCCAGCGATGCTCCAACGGTGGCTGCACGACCTTTTTGGCGTTTAGCCTGCGTAGCGTGGGGTGCATTTTTCCCTTGGCACTCCCTGGCACTATCAGATGTGATGTACATGTGCCTTAATGATCTATTAAAAAAGTGTCTAAGCATACAGGCGGCCTGAACACAGAGTCCCAATAAGCTACCAAACCTAAATAATGTATATCGTTTAACTCCTACACCTCAGTTTCTGTAGGAGGGCTATTATTTACAGGGGTGTTGTGAGGATGATCTCATTACTTAATGCCTGCATAGAGCCTTGAAGATAAAAAGTGCTTTGTAAACGCCGAGTATCAAGCAATTGACAAAGTTATCATCATCAGAGCCCAAGTAAATTAGGGGGAAGAAAGGGACTTTTCCTCAAAACGCATGCTGTGGGTCAGAATGAGTTGACCTTGATGCTATCCTTCTCTTCACCTTCCTCATCCCCTTCCTCATTGGCAAGGAGCATCATTTCGAGCTTTATTAGACCATTTCTGCGCCAAGTTGGATAAGCTCCAGGCAACTCTTGTCCTCTTACAAGGGCAACATTTGAAGTATTCACCACAAACTGTGATGGCCTGTGATGGAGGAAGGAAGGAGGTGGGATGAGCAAATTCAGGACTGCTGTTTGTCAGATGTAGTATTAGACAAGTAAGAAAGAACTTTCTCTTGACAGAGTGAATTGGAGACACTGTGTGGAGGTTTACATGGTGGCTACATTTCTGGCTCTTGGGTTTCTCTGCTGCATTGGATGGTGCATGTGATAATTTTTGTAATAAAGCCCTGATGTGCCTCACAAATACTAAAATGGAAAAAAGATTCTTATTCTCTTTATGTGTCTCTACCATACAGCTGAGACTAAATAGTGATCTGATCTGGATAAACCTTGCAGGTACCTTTGATGTGCTCTGGGTTAATACAGAAGCACAAGACAAAGCCCAGATCAATACATGCTCAAGCTTTGGGGATATTAAAATGGCGTTTTCAGGTCTGATTGAAATTTTGCAGAAGAACTTCTGGACCATTAAAGCCAGTGGGTCAAGCCAACCCTCCTAATACTCACACCAGCAAATTCTGGAATGCCTGAAATCTCCACTGGCATCTACATTTTGCACTTTAGTCATACCCGTAATGAAGTCAGAGGAAGAGAGAGGGACTGTAGAGATTCTTTAAGAAGGGAACAGAGTTACTTGTTCCCAGATGTAATCCTAGTACAGCAAAAGCTGTGTTAACTGGCACTTCATTAGCCGGAAACTGTATTAACCGGCATCCGAGGGACGCGGCAAACATGAAACCAGAAATACCGCTTCTGGGTTTTGCCGCCACTGTGAGCAGAGTTCTTGCCACTTCTTTGGCCTACAGCCCAGGGCAAAGCAGCTTGCGCAGGGCCCCCTCCCTGTCCCCCGCCACACTGATGCCAGGGAGTGCACCAGATGGTGCACATTTGATTAACCGGAATATTTGATTAACCGGCATCCCCCATTCCCAGGGGAAGACGGATAACAGAGCTTTGTACCCTGATTATACTCTGTGAGCACGTCTACACATGCACTTTACCGTGCAGCAGCCTATTTTACTGCGCATTAAAGCATTAAGTAAAAAACTGTGATTACACTAATGTGCAATAAAATAGGCTACTGCTCATTAAGCGTCACTTAGACACCACGCACATTCATTACTGCACATTAAGGTAACCTCCTGCACATTTCTTTAGTACCTCACATTGGAGGGCACTTTTACGTGTGCTCTGGGGGGGCAGAGGGCAGTGCTTTAATTAGAGTGGCTCCAAGAACTGCTTTAATTAAAGCGCCGTGTCTCATGTATCAGCACACCTAAGCTTAAAAATGGTGGAGGGGGTGCTTGAACTAATTGAATGAGATGCTGGAGGCTGCTGGGGTGCAGTAATTGCCACGCTCCAGCAGACTTGATTAATCATATTTTTTCCAATGCGCTAGAGTTCCAGTGCATCGGACCAGCCTCCCTGCTTGTGCGTAGGCACCTATACATTTAATGTGCGTTAGAAAAAGTGCCTTACTGCATATGTAGATGCACCCTGTGCTTTGGAGTCATTTTTGCTTTTCTCATTGGGAATTTCCAAGTGAAACTCCAGGGATGCAAACCATATATATATCAAAATGAAAGACAGGGTTGCATGAGCCAGTGCAATCTGAAACCACAGGGCTGCCCACAGCTCAGGTTTTTCTTGCTGTTAGCAAACAGTGATACAATCATGTTTTATCCTTCCAACCTGAGGGTCCTAAATCAGAACCCAACATTTTGAGACACAGTGGGAATGCATCTAGAAAAGAAGTAGACTGGCAATAACTAAGAATGAAGATTCATATGAATGAATGATTTTTTGTTAGTAATTGTGGAAAGATCTTAAAAATGTAGTGTCTCAATTACCATGCCTCATATATTATTCTCAGAATATGCAGCTTGACCTTTGAAGGACTGATCACCCCCAACTCCTGTGAAGTCAAAGAAAACTGAGGGTACTCAGAGCCATTTAGCACTTAGCAGCACTTCAGTTGGTGTAAATGTAAGCCTACCAGTTCAGTCACAGAGCTGTAACAATATTAATGTTCATAGTGTGTCAGAAAAGTTGTTCTATTTCATTGCTTTTCTTTCTCTCACAAAATGATGTACTGTTCCTGACATCATAACGTGACCCACATACTAAACTTCAGCTTTGCTAGAAAGATGCTGGTGCATGCATTATGGACTATGGGACACTTTTTTCCTATGAAGGAATGTTTTGTCGGATGTTCCTTTTGGATTCTGTGAGCTTCCAGCTTGGGTCCTGACCCTGCTAATACTTAGGTACATATTTAATTTTACTACCGTGCATAGCTCTACTCATCAAATTAAGCATGCTGCATGCGCCTAAGTGCTTATAGGATTGGGACCTAGGAGACACTATGACACTGGTTCTCTCTGGGCACATCTACATGAGATGGTTACTGTGGGGCTGGTTAATTAGCTGCGCAGTAAAAGTCTCACATCTATATGTGCAGTGCTATTAGGCAGGAGTAAACTAATTAACTCTGTAGCAGGGTAATACTAGTAAACACTTGTACCCCCGTCAGCTGGAGCTTCTCCGACCTGGCTCAACGTGCTGCAGTCCTGGGCACGTGTGTAAACACGGCGCCCAGGAAGCAATAAACTCCGGTGCAGTAAGCGCAGCAGTTCATTGCTTCAACTTCACTGCACGTGTAGATGCACCCTCCTTTTATTATAGTTTCTAGGATTCAATTACTCCAGATATTGTGAATCAGAGTGACTTTGATTTACACTTGAGAACCTAGCCCTGCATTTATAAAACTTGTAATATATACGTAGGAACTTTGTGAAAATTTAATTAAAAATAAAACATTTCAGAAATGTTCTAAAATAAAACAGTTCAATAAATACACATATTTAAAAACATGTGGACCTAAATGAATGTTACTGTAAATATATGGCGTGCTTTTTAAAGTAATCTCATACAGAACACAATTTCTTTTAATGTATTTTGGTTTTAGTTTTGAAGCTATTTATTATAAGCAATGTTGTCTTCAAGGAAAAGCATTTGTATAGCCATCAGGAGTCTGCTTCACTTTCTCCTTTGTGTAAAAGTGCACATGAAAAGTGTATTTACAAAAGAAATACCAGAGCTGGAATTATTTATGTCACTGCAGAGATAATAATAAATTAATGCATGTTTGTGCATGTCTACATTTCACATGTGCAAAATGAAAAGCCAGTCCCTTCTCCCCTTACATGAGCAGTCCTACTGAGTTCATTGGGATTTCCCAAATGAGTGATTTTCACCTAAAATCTGCACAGCTCCCTTTGGTAAAATTGGGCTCTAGGCTTAAAAAGCAAATGGGAATTTTTCAAAACCCATTCATTGAAGTCCTCTAACTAATGACAATGCGAGCTGCAAGTTCTCAGTCCCTGTGAAAATTGGTCTTCAGTGTTTTAAGAGTTTATACCGCACCTATTCAGCTCAATGGAGGATCTGCCCACTGATTTTAAGAGCAAGATCCAGCC
This sequence comes from Alligator sinensis, assembly GCF_000455745.1. Taxonomy (NCBI): domain Eukaryota; kingdom Metazoa; phylum Chordata; order Crocodylia; family Alligatoridae; genus Alligator; species Alligator sinensis. The sequence goes on along the minus strand of NW_005842244.1, from coordinate 659,120 downwards.
TGAGAGCTCATCTACCTTTTCTCTAAAATGAAGTAGTGTTAAGGAGGCCACAGCCCCAGGCGTTTGGTAACATTCCCAAACATATGGGAAAGTACAGCTTTATGAAACTGCATATAACAGATGTTTAAAGAAAGACAACGAACAGATCCAAAATGTACTAATGAGGAAAAAAGACAACATACATAAATTCAGCTGCATGACTCTTTATAGCGCTGTTGATGCCCTGGAGACAAAATGGAAATGAGTCCACTTATTTGCAATATGATGCTCTCAATTTTATATTTAATATTTTAGGTCATTACTAAAACTGATTTTTTTTTTAGATGATTTCTTCTGGCACCTAAATGGAAGACGATTTACGCAGTATGAAGCATATTATACTTTGTCAGTTCTCAAAGTCATAAATATCATGACTATCAATTACCTCTAAAAAAAAAATAAATGAAGAGACCATATATCAACTTCTCCCACAACCCATTTTTTGGGCCGGCTGTCCCAAACATATCTTTTTTTTTGTTTTGTTTTTTTCAAGAAATTTAAAACTTCTGAGTAAAAAATATTGAGTTTAGATGGTTTTTGGAGCCCAAAGACCAACTGTTCGATTTAGCAAACCAACAATGTCTGCTCATTTTGTCCCAATCTTTTCAGCTTAAATATTCACAATGTGCCATTATTACTGAATCATTATCTGCCTTTAGCTCTGACAACAGCATCATACGGGCTATGAAAGGCTCCTTTCTTCTCGTGATTAGTCTCTAAAACATTTCCTCATCTTACAGTGCTTTTCAGCTTCCCAGAATGCATTGCTCAATTACAGTGCTGAAATTAACTGTATGCCACTCTTATTTATTGATAAAAGAATAATCAAGTGCTCCAGCCCATAGTCTGCTTTGGCCACAGTTTTTATATCAAGTTTCAAGTAATGCATTTTTTAACTCTTTCAAGTCTTTTATAAACTGGAAATATTTACTGCAGCCCCATGTCAATATTTTCCTGGACATTGTCTAATTGGAAATAAATCACCATC
>NW_005842244.1:656153-658083 GCF_000455745.1 Alligator sinensis | reverse complement strand
AACCTTAACGAAAACCTCTCTTATGATATTTGACACTCTTTAATAAATCAGAAAAAGGAGAGAGTTCATTAGTTTGTGCAACCAGGGATGACAGGGATCTAGAAAAATCAAGAGCTAATAAAGAAGATAAACTTTTCTTTTACTTCTGGTTTTTTGAAAGTATATAAATCATAGACATATTTTTGACCAGAAGAAATGGCTATATTAAACAAGGTCCCTTGCAATACATACTGCAGAATGAAATAACTGTTCTTTTTACACGAGCAAGTGAGACATGTCCTAATATATGTAATACTAAATGGAAAATGTTATATTCAAGTTTAGAACATCCGTGGGAAGAATACCCCCCCCCAAAAAACACAAGGGCCTGCTCCAAAGGAAGCTGGTGGTTACATTCCTATTGAATTTAATGTAACCAGAATCAGGGCACAAGCTCAGACTGCTCACACTCAAAGGAAAGTAATTTTTAACCAATGCCAAAGGATAACATTTAATTGTGCTATACGGTTAGTCCGGCAGAAGAATGAAAATAAAAACACTTTTTAAACCTCAAAGATACTCACTAACCCATGTGTACATTAATCATTTATACCACATGATTATTGTTCTGTATTTGTGCAATAACAAATGGAAGGGTGTGGGGGTTATTGTGGGTTTTTAGCAAACCACATTCTATTTAGGCAAAGCCAGCTATTAAAGAAAGACCTAACTTGCCAAACCAAGATAAATACATACCATTATTATGATTACATAAAAGCCACTGCTCTCAGCATTACAATTTCTTTTATAATTGGCACTATTATAATTAAATGAATGCATATGTTTACAGTTCTTCTTTGAATGGTAAAGTGATTTAGCAATGATGGTGTCTCTAATTTCTTTTAACTGTACTGGCAGACTTCACTTAATCAGTGGTCTAAATACCACATTGCCACAATAAATTAGTTAAGCATCTAGTAAATCTGAATCATTGTTGAGTTTAAATGCATGATGATGAAACAGCTAGTTACCATATGGTATATACAGGTAGAAAGAGAGTATATTCATATTGTATAAGCAACATTCTGGGAAAGTAATGGTAACTACATATTTTTTTAAATATTAAAATGTTATAAGTCAAAGATGTACAATTTTTTTTAGTGTTACAACTGTATGCAAAAGCATAACACCACCATTCCCAGGAAGGAGTTGTGTAATTTCATGTACCACAGTTCAAAGAATTATTTGTAAGCTGTCAATACACAAAAAAGGTGGGTGCACACAGGATGTATGCGTGTCCTGAGGATCCTAAGCATTCGCTTGCACTGACAGTCTATTCATTATTGCAAACTTGTGGTAGAAAAGCTAGCAATGGACTTTTGGGGGGGGGGATAATTCATTTTTATTTCTACCTTATTCAGAGTTTTGTACTACTAACCAGCACCGCACAGTTTTCTACTGGTAACCAGTCCCCTGGTATCCAGGAACTGGGGTTATAAAAGCACAACTAAACCAGAAGTCACATTAATTACAGAATTATTCTAAAGTATATTGTACTTCACATGTACCATTTCAGCAAATAGGAGAAGTGCTTTTCTAACTCTGTTATTATGATTAGACTCTCATAGTTGAAAACCTGAAGCATCTCTCCCAATTTCTAGCCATGACATAATATTGCTGGGATTTCCTATCTTCTTTGTGCTTTGTTAAGTGGCTTACCTGGAGTAGTGTAAATCCCTTTAAGTAACTGTCTCGTAAGTTTGACCAAACAGACCATAAATACACTGGAAAATTTGGATTATATCCTGACTGTCTCCTCTTAGTGTTGTAGTTCCTGACACTCAAGCTGGCATAAGAATGACACATTTAAGAACCCGCAGATGTTTTGGTTTTGGTTCAAGATTTTGATTTTGACACAAAAGTTCTGTGAAAAATCTGAACTTGCTGAACC
>NW_005842244.1:620185-656122 GCF_000455745.1 Alligator sinensis | reverse complement strand
GAACCGGAACAAGAGATGATTGAATGAAAAAAGGAATGTAATTACAGACTGTTTGAGATGAGTGTTATATCCAAGATGAACAATTTTTCATAGAAATGCATCAGCAGATGGACAAACAGATCAGGAGAACAAACGTTGTTTACCTCCCAACCAGGGTAATGTATTTTAGTAGCCCTTGTAAAATGTACTGCAACTTCTGACCATAATAATATGTAGATCATCACCCCACGGTGTCTCAGAAAAAGTTAATGTGTGTTCTTTTTTCCCCCTTAAATCTTACAATTAGGCTTGGTCAATATTCAATTAAGAAAAATAAGACAGACAACATGTAAGGTATGCTTTACTAAAAGAAGCATTGCAAATACGTGAGCAGACCTTCAGATTTACGTTTTTAAAGCAGGGTTTTATCAGGCATGCAGAAAAAGTTGATCATATTGGTATTCAAGTCCAGATTGTTCTACTTGTATTATTGATACAAGCCTGGACACCACAGGCATTGTACCTATTACTTGCTCACATAGAAGAAACTCCTTGTTGTAAAGCTAAGGAGTAGAGGCTGAGAGTAGAGCTATTCCTTCTGGGAAAGGGAAAATCTACATGTTCTTAAACATGGGCATGGTTATTTCAGAACAAATTGTTTTATGAATGACTTTTTAACTCTGCTACCAATTTTTCACCTTTGAAAATATCTCATTTGTACAGGTACCATAACTGCGTGCCTTAACTAACATCCTTTCCCTTTTTTTTTTGCTGTGTGTATAAACCACAATTGAACTATAGAAGAATGTACCACTTGACTTGTATCCAAATACTGCATGTTAAAAAAAAGAATCAAAACCATTTAATCTATCAATTTCACAAAAACATAAACCAGTGATTCACCTTTTTTGACTCAAATCATCCCTCCATAACTTTTCTGCACTTAGCAGCATCCTGTTTAAAAAACTAAAAGATAAAAATGAAAATATAGTAGAGCAATTGTTCTGTTACAAAGGATGCAGAAAGACCATGACAGGTCAAAATATTTTTGACACTTCGTATGTGAAATCTCTGGGTTTGTCTTCTGAATGGTATCTAGACAAAATAAGCCTAGTCGTCGCAGCCTGTCTTCATAAGTCATGTCCCCAGCCCCCTCACCATTTCTGTTGCCCTCCACTGGACTCTCTCCAATTTGTCCACATCCTTTCTGTAGTGGGGGGCCCAAAACTGAACACAGTCCTCCAGATGTGGCCTCACCAGTTCTGAATAGAGGGGAATAATCACTTCCCTTGACCTGTTGGCAACACACCTACCAACGCAGCCAAGTATGCCATTAGCCTTCTTGGCAACAAGGGCACGCTGTTGGCTCATATTCAGCTTATTGTCCACTGTGATCCCCCAGTCCTTTTCTGCAGAACTGCTGCCCCGGCAGTCAGCCCCCAGCCTGTACTGGTGCATGGGATTGTTCTGTCCTAAGTGCATGACTTTGCACTTGTCCTTGTTGAACCTCATGAGATTCCTTTTGGCCCAATCCTCCAATTTCTTTAGGTTACTCTGAATCCTAGCCCTACCCTCCAGGGTATCTATTACAGTACTACTCCCTCCAACTTGGTGTCATCTGCAAACTTGCTAAGGGTGCACTCTATGCCATCTTCCAGGTCGTTGATAAAGATATCGAACAAAACCACTTGATACCAGCTGCCAATTAGACATCAAGCCATTGATTCCTACTCTTTAAGCCAATGCTCCAGCCAGTTTTCTATCCACCTTACAGCCTATTCATCCAGCCCAATTTAGCTTGCCTGTGAGGACATCGTGGGAGACTGTATCAAAAGCCTTGCTAAAATCAAGGTATATCACACCCACTGGTCTTCCTGCATCCACAGAGCCAGTCATCTCATCATAGAAAGCAATCAGGATGGCCAGGCATGACTTGCCCTTGGTGAATCCATGCTGACTGTTTCTAATCACCTTTTGCTCCTCCAAGTGCTTAGAAATCATGCTAGTTGAGAATCACTGGTATAAATAAAGAGCAGATATCTCTGATAGGACACAGGAGACTAGATCTAAAGTACACCAGTTCATATTACCTATGGATCCAGCCCAGAGTATTTTTACAGGGTGCATCTACGTATTCATTAATAAGCTTTTCCAAAGGTGCATTAAATTTAGTACCTCTAGTATACACATACTTTTTTGTCCCGCGATGCGTCGAAGATCAGACTCAAGTCTGCTCCACACACAAGCGTCTGTGAGCTGCTCTGTGCCGTGTGCAGTTGCGTAAGTGACAAAATGCACATCAGTGCGCAGAAAATGGCAACGGTGCGCTTTTGAACTAAAGCACCTTCGATGTGTTTTAGTTCAAAAGTGTGCCGCCACCATTTTCTCAGCGCTGACACGCATTTCACCACTTATACAACTGCACACGTTGCAGCACCAGGTGCTTTTCAAAGCACCTGGCACTGCAGCACTTACATGTGTAGAAATGTCCTAAAATGTGAGGTACTAAATAAATACGCATTAGGCTGCCCTACTGTGCAGTAGCAAAAGCACACACTTTTTTAGACATACTTAATGTGCAATAGCCTATTTTTTACTGTGCATTAGCATATTAGCACGGTTTCTGACATGACACTTTAGTGAGCAGTAAAATAGGCTACTGCACATTAAAGTGCATGTGTATAGTCTGCTGCCCAGAGTGTTCAAAGTACCCAGTGACATCACTTCCACGCTGGGGCAGGAAGCACTCAGTAGCATCAGGATTAGATTCCTTCTACATGACTACAGATAATACCTTTTGCCCAATAATGCATACTGTCTAGTTTGCTGACATTGTTTTCAGTGGGCATGAACTATCTTTTAGGTAGTAGAATAGGCAAGTTACTTCTAAGGAAAATCATAAACTATATGACCTTGTTAAATATGCCTGACTCTAGCTTACAAATTCAACACAAAGGCAAGTTATAACAGCATCCTGGGGAGGCAGAGATGAAGAGGAAAAAGAAAACACACACTGTTAAAACTCCAGGTCTAACACAAGCATAGATTTTCAAAAGCACCTTCTGCAATAGATCTTACATTACTTTATATCTACAGCTTTGTGTTTATGCAAACGTTTGGCTACGGAGAAATCTGCAAGCCAAAGCTTATAAGACTGGGTTATCTACTTGGAAAATATGTCCAGCAGAAGTTTAAGGTGAACACATTACTGTAAAGATTGTTTGCTTGATTATTAACATCTTCTCCCTGTATATCAGTCAGTTACAAGGTATGTAATCACGAGATATTTTTGGTGGCCTCTCAATCATGTCAAAGATCAGGAGACAAGCAGATGGTGTACATCTGGGCTTACCCAGCAGCAAGGAAAATATTAACTGGCATAGGTAAGAATGATAAAGAGTGGCTTAAACATATACCATTCATTGTGGACCTCTGCAATGGTATTGTGCCTATTTTTCTGCTTACTTATCTGGAGCAGAATAACCTGATCAAGAAACCCAAAAAGATACAAGTCATCGTCAGGGATCTGGATGTTCTGTTCACCACGGTAAAACTCAGTTAATGGATTTTCTCATTTTAAGGACAAAAACACAAATTTTCTCATCTAAGGAGGAAAAAAAATAGCCTGGATTTTCTCCTTTAAAAGAAGAAAAATGCAGGAAACGGTGGGTTTCCCCTTGCAGGCTGGCAGAGTTCCAGCCTGCAAGGAGCCGTGGGGAGTGGGAGGAGGGCAGTTGTGCAAGGGGTGCCATGTGCTTGTAGGCACCAACACATGCACACGGCTGCCAGCAGCCTGGAGAGCAGCTCCTGCAGGTAAGCCTGGCAGGGGGTGGAGGGTGGTATTAAGGCCCGCATAGTGAGAGAGGGCAGGAGAGAGGGAGGGAGGGAGTTGGGCAGGGCTGGAGCTATTGCCCAGCTGGCGGGGGGTGTGGGACTTGGGGTCCGGAGCTGGAATGCGTGGCTGCAGGGCCCTGGCAGGGAGCAGGATGGAGCTGCAGGCGGCTCATCTGCGGGGTGGGGTGGCTTCTTGCCACTGTGCGCAATCCTAAGGGAGGGCAGGGGGCACGCGTGTCGCCCAGATTTGTGTGAGGGGTAGGGGCGGGCTGCCCACTGCACGCTCAAGTTCCCCACCCTGCTGCCTTCCTCTTGGGGCCTCCGTGGCCCAGCAGGCAGGACCCAGCACAGCAGGGCAGAGCGGGGCCGGGTAGGGAAACTCAATGCCGCCACCACTGGGAGCCCCGCGCTGCCATGCCAAGGCACCCCCTGTCTGCCCAGTAGCAGTGTGGGTGGCTGCGCAGAGGGCACCTTGCCATGGCAGCGTGGGGCTTGAGGTGGCGGCTTGCAGCCCTGCTCTGCCCTGCTGCACCAGGCACCACCCACTGGGCCACAAAAACCCTGGGGCAAGGGCAGCAGGGGGGGAAGCCCTGCACCCATAGCCCACACCGGCCCCATGCACAAATCTGGGGGCATGTTCTCCCCACGTCCTACTCGGCCTCTGGGACTCAGGCATTACTGTGGGGGGCAGGGGGCTGCATACCCAGATTACTAGCCCGTACACCTGGCAGCTAGGGGCTGCCTTTAGCAGGTGGTAGCAGGGGGCTGCAGGTGGGGAGTGAGGGGCAATGGCATGGGCAGGGCACCAGCAAATCAGCGCTGCTCAGCATCACAAAGCGGGAGGAGGGCGGGGACATGGGACTGTCACAGATGGACCTGTGTCCTGGTAAGTGAAGGGGGCAGGGGGAGCTCTGATTTTCCATGATAAAAAACCCCAAATCAAATGCCAAAATTTATAAGTATTTAGAATTTATTTTATTATAGTGATTGAGGCACTAGTAGACTTCCAAATTGCTTTAAAATTGTAAATATATCAATAAAACATTGTGTTCAATTGATACCTATGTGTATAGTGGCATTACTTTTTAATCATGGAAAAAACATGGATTTTGGAGGGCTTTAAAATCAGAAAATATGAATTTTTATAAGAGAATTTGCGATTTTTAAGCAGAGAAAACTAGGATCCCTGGCCATCACATGGAATGGATCCATGAAGCCTTGTAACATCCCATGGACAATACCAAATAGCTCCCATCTACTTTGCTGCCTAAGTGAGGAGCTCGAAACCAAAGAAATTAATGAATTTGATTTGCAGTAGAGCAATTAGAGAGAACCTTTTTGGGGCTTCAAGGGGGAGCACGACAAGGGGCCAGCTTGTCAAAAGGTATAAAACAGTTCAACTCCATTCACTTCTATGGATCTGCAGTGATTTAAACCGTCCAGGAATCTGCCCCAACCTCTTTTAACAGTAGCTAGGTTTGGCTTGGCAACATGGGCAGAGTTCACATGAGCAACAAATTTAAGCCTAACTTTACCTTCAGATACAAGCATTAGCATCAAGAGGCACTCTGCACACATATTTAAGAGCCCTCCTTTTGAGTTGTCATATGGTCTTTGAAGCTGTGTTGGGTTCTTGTTACCAGCGGGCAGGAACCTAGCAATACCAGCACCAAGAAGCTTCTGCTAATTTGCTAGGAAGTTGAGGTGGACTGGCTATATTTGATGCAATTCTTCCTATTTGGTGTTTTTTAAATATATTTACTTGTATTTGGTCTAACTTCTAACTTTCTTCCTGAAAAGAGATCATCCTGGAACAATGGGAGTTGTGGGGCTGGATTCAGGATTCTTCTTTTAGCTAGCATCAATAGCATTGCACCAAGCAGGGAAACTTTATTTATATTTGCCAGGGATGATAACCGAAAAAGATAGCCCTTATAAGTTTTGTGAATTCATTTCAGCATAAGCATTTTGCATTTCCTTCTAACATTTTTATGATCTGTCACTGAACATTCGCAAATTAAATATATTTTTATTTTCCTTCATCAAAACACAGGTACTATTATTATTAATACTATTATTATTGCACTGTAGAAGCTGTCATTATAAACTCTGTGATTATGTCAATTTTGCAATTATTACTAACTTCAGGTGATAAATAAAAGAGATCACACAGATCTACTATCTAAGTGCCACATTTTTCTTTATATCTTGCTCTCTCTTTTGCTAAAATGCCAAAATATCAGATAGCTGATGACAGGGAAGAAATGTTAGTGTTCTCTGAAAGTATTTAACCCTTACCTTTCATTGTTTAACATTTATTCAACTCTCATGTTCCCCACTTTCCTGCTTCAAAAAACTCCTATACATTCCAAGGTGATGAGCACAGTTTAAATTCCTGAACAGACTGATAAGGCTTAATTAGATAGATACTTTTGTTCTACTGTTCTTCTAATGCTAGACAGAATTATGTTACCTAACTATATCTGTGAAACAGAGAAAACTAGACTGTTGTTTATGCTTCCCATTACTGTGACTATTTGGTAGATGGTATGTCATATGAAACGACGAGCAGCCAAAGGGTTGGGGATATTTTATAAACACTTTGTGCTTTATCAGTAAATTAAAATATATATTCTGCATCTCAGTTTTTAAACTCTGGATTACTAATACATCTCCACTACTTTGCTACCAAGTTTTTTTATAACCCACATTCAGCTACCAATACCCAACTGCAAGCAGATCTATTCATTTTTTTAATGGGATGACTTGCTGTACAATCTTTAAGCTACTGGTCACTCCCTGGGCTCTGGTTCGGTATAGTTGCACTGAAGTCAAGGGAATTAAATTTAAATCAAGGGCGTTGATCTAACAAACTGCAGATTTTGCATAACCTGAGCAAAGGTAACAGAACTGAGCGGTGTGGCAATAATTCTTTTTCCAGGTGTAAAGAACAATACTTCCATTCATCACAGAACAGGGAAGTCCAAACTCTGATCTCACTGAAATCAGTGAAAGTTCAGCTGTTAACATCAGTTGGGAACCTGAGTAAACCCTGTATATATAATCAACCCATTTAAGAAAGTGTAAGGCCTGGTCAACACAAGAAAAGGTCTGCCAGGCTATAGAGCCAATGCAATTTATACAAGCAAAGAAGTGCTTCTACGTGTAACTTTTTTCAGGTCCTTCACTGAAATAAGTTGTACTGGCAAAAGTCTTCTCATGTGGGTATAACTGCCTCTATTAGTCCTTCTCCTAGTTTACAGATATTTCAAACAATTGCATTTCTAACGAGCACCAATAAATCAGCAAAAACCTGGCTGTAGCTGAAACAATAACTTGCAGAACATGACTTATCCTACTTTTTCTTTCGATTTATAATTTGTTCCCTCGTTAATTAATATTTAGTTTATTATTGACTAAAATGAAGCCAGTTGAAAACCTTAGCTTCATTTGATATTTAAAGCCCTGTGTGACATTGCTTTTAAAAGATAACTACGCATAATGATTATTATAATCTCAGTGATACCCAGAGCTCAACTCCCTATAGTCAATAATTAGTGGGATTGTGGCTTAATACAATTTTCACTTTTCCCTGAAGCAAATACAATCTTTTTAGATCAATTTGTAGATTGTTACCCTAGAGCAAGATAACAATGCAAACAAACAGGTTTTTTTTCATAACACATTAACTCACTTAATTTGCAGATAGAGAAAATGACTGAAGAATTTATTTAATTTTGCCGGTACAGGGCCAGGTTCTTAGCTGATACAAATGTACTGCAGTTGCAGATCAGGCCTGAACTCTTTCTCATTTTCTAATAAAAAGGCCCAAAAGCCAAGAAGCAAAACCTTCCCACTGTCATCAATTGACAGCCTATTGCACATATGGTTGCAGCAGTTATCCACCAGGCCCCAATCCTTCGCCGCGCTGCAGCTGCTCTATGCATCACTGAAGCTAAGCAGACTTAACCTGGCATATCCCAGGAAGAGGGAATCCCTGTGTGGCACAGAGCCACCGTCTCTTCTCCTGGCTGAGAAGCAGTAGGAATAGCCAAGGGAAAGGTCCCAGTGCCCTGGCACATCCTGGCTGTCAACACAGTCCCTCGGAGACGCTGGCAGCCAGCACACATTAGAGCAGTCTTTTACAACCCTTTGACAAACCCCTTCCAGGTCTGACCAGTCTACCAGCAACTCTTTTGGGCCCTGATCCATTTATATTCCCATACTTTGGTATTTCACTGGTCAAAGATTCCCCAGAACAGCACTGCTTGCCAAACCACATGAAAAGCATCACTCAGGGGCTACTAGAGTGTACGACCAAATTGCTAAGCCTTAAAATAGGATCCGCAAGAGGAAAGGAAGCTCGCAGAGGTTGGGAGGATTGTGCGGAGCAGGAAGAAACACACTTAACAAGGTGGATGATGGTGGGGACACCATCCAAATCACTGACCAGGAGCAGCACTTTATAGAAGCACTGCTTTCACAGGAGTGCAAATGTGTGCTCACTCCTACTTACAACAGCAACTCAGGAGGCCAAATGATGCCTTATGCATGCATGTTGCCCCACTAAAGTCCCTGGACTACACTCTCATTTCGATGAATGCCACGCTGCACCACTCTCACCAATGAAAAGAAGCTTAACAGGAGGTAACGTTGCAATTACACCTACTCGGAGTCCTTCTTGCGCAGCAGCAATGGCATAAAAGAGCCTTACTGCAAATGAGAATTCAGGCCCCTTCATCTCCATGTGTCATTGTAGCATGAATAAAGCGAGCAATTTAATACTATTCCTACATTAGAATAAAATTCCAGTAAAGTGAACAGGACAGTTTTACTGTACTTAAAAAGAAGAAAAAAAAAAGTCTGAAATAAATTTTTCCCAATCCCTCACATTTTAAAATATATATAGTCAATCATAATTCTTAGTATATTGCTAATTTTTTAGGGGTTGGGGAGATTTGTTCAGTCTGTGCAACAAACCATTTTTGCAAAGAAGAGGCAGAAAGATGGGACTTTTGCAAATAGATGGTAACACTGAAGACAGAGGACAGCTAAGTGAGACATATGAACAAGCTGGTGCCACAAAAAAAAAAATCACTTAATTGAAGAGGATGTAATGAGAGTACCATCTGAGCAGACCTAACAGGCTGTAGGTGGAATGAAACGAGAGTTTACAAACACGTATTTCCTTAGCCTCCTTGTAGCTGACAGCACTGAATTATAGTGGAGGTGTGCTATAGGAACATAAATTTGTTTACAACAAAATTACGGGACTGCCTGCAAACCTAGCTTTTTCTGTGTCCTAGTTTACAAGTATACTTGGTATTCCATGACCTTTTTGAGAGAAAATATTCATCAATCAACTGAGCCACATCATTTTAAATCATGAATATCTCAGAACTCGGTGAATAGTTTAAAGCCCACAATGAAACCCTAATAAAATGTTACACGCCTACAGCTCGCTGGATAGTGGTTTAACGGGTAACGGACAAACAATTTCTTAATGGCCATTTTTAACATCACTTTGCCATTGTTCTTTAAGGTGCACATAAATCGTAGGGCGGGAGCTTTGCTCATCTCCCATGGGTGTGTGTGCATGCAGACACCGCCCCCCATAATTCATCCTCATAATAGCCTTACGAGATATGGAGGTATTTTTAGTTGTTCCCAATTTACAGGTAGCAAACCGAGGCACAGATTTTAAGGGGTCATATTCTCATCTTCTTTCTTATATTAAGAAGCATCTTCAATCACAAACACTCCCATGATATCAACAAGCCCCCCCTTACCCCCAATAGATAAAGGTGTCTCTATACAAGTAACTATCAGAATTTGGCCCTGACTGACTTACCAATGTCACAGAGAAAGTCTGTGGCAAAGATATGAACTAAAACCAAGCTACCGGTGCCCCAACCCATTGCTTTAATCCCAAGACTGTCCTTCCTTTGTCAGGTGCGTTCAAATCTTCAAAAGAGCAGAATTTAGCGCTGATGCAACCAGAAGCTGGAGGAAAAAAGGGGCCCATTAAAGAGAGTTAGATTAATATAATGGCCTCTAATTGTCAAGTTTCTTATCTAAGATATGTCCCATTGATGTGATGGATACAAATCCCAAGCAAACAATGGATTTTTAAAAGATTAATATATTGATATTTGCCAAATTTGCTGTCTTCCCACTGGGGCTGGAGAGAGCTGCCTGTACTAACATTAGGAAGGATTATGCAAAACAATCAATGAAGATCCAAACATACAGCAATTACTCCTACCAGGATTACACCTGTGGTTAGCTGATCACCAGTGTGAGTTAAGGCTACCCAATCAGGCATTAAGACTATCAGTATTAAATTAATTTTCAGGGTCTTTGGTCCTGATAAAAGTGCATCAGTACACATTATTTCTATAACCTTAATATAACTGGCATGAGTGGAATCGTTCACCAAGAATAAAATCTGAGAGTTAATCAATGCCTCTCTGCATTCTGTAAATTATTTATATTGACGCAAACATGGATGTGGTGAAAGTAAATCCCTTTCTACCAAATGCCCTGCAAAAATGGCAGTGTCAAATGATTTTTATATTGTTTGAACTTCAGCTGGAGTACTTTTAAAATGGGAATTAAAGATGTGGATAAAAGCATCATTGAAGCTGTTGGTGCTTTCCTACATTGTGGCCAAAAAGAACCAGTGGTCATGTGCAAAATGAACTCATAAGCAAACCCCCCTTGTGCACATGTTTGGTTTGTGAATAAAAACAACTTGCCCACACTCACTCACGCAGAGCCTTGGTTTCATGCAAGCGGATGTTTGGGGATTTGCTTGCTTAAATACATGAATCTCAATGTGAATGTAACGAATTCTGGGTCTGTGTTTCAGAATATCATGGGTGTGTCTCTACAAGCACACATGTACGGTGTGTAAGTGCATGTAGCTCACATGCATCCATGCACTGAGCTGCTAATTTGCGGCATGGCTTTTTTTTTTTTGAGATTCGGAGATCCCAGTGTCAAAAAAAAACTGCTGCCAAAAATGTGGTGCAGTGCACATGACAGCAGCGTGCGCCACCAGAAACAGGAGCCGAGCCAGTCAGAGCCATGCTCTGGCTGCCGGCTAGGCTCTGTGCTGCTGCTGCTGCTGCCCTGGGAGCCCCCCAGGTAAGGCTGCTGGGACCAGCACAGGGGAGGAGCTGGCCCAGCCTCCCCTACCCCACCTGGGTCCCTTTGCTGTGCGCTGAAGTGTGCTTGCAGGGGTGTTCCCAGGGACAAATAGCAGACGCACAAATATATGCCGCTATTTGTCCCATGGGAAACGCATACCCCTGCACGTGCTCGCTCAGGGGGTTGCATCCAATGATGCTAACTTCTCTTCACTCCAACATGAGTATGAGGCATGCTTGGAAAGCAATATAGGTAGGGACCTACCTAAATCATGACGGAAGTTTGCGATGCAGCGGTGCCTTTAATTTTGCTCTTTTTGGCACACACCCCTCCCCACTGCCACTGAGTGGCTGAGAAGCAAAAGCTGCAGCATTAATCACATCTTGATCACTCAGTGGCAGGAGAAGGGTGGGAGGGGAGGGAGGCGGGTGAAAAGACTGAGATTAAAGGTGCTGCTGCACCTCAAATTTCCTCCACAATTTAGGTAGGTCCCTATGTATAGTAGGATTACCCTGAACTGTCCCTACTGGGTAAGAGAAGAGACAAGCCATGGGTTTAGTCCAGTGATTCTCAACAAGGGTGCCACAGCACCCTAGGGTGCTTTGAGATCCTTTCAGGGGTGCTGCAGAATGCCACACACACAATGTTAAGAACTGTTAGGTGGGCAAACGTGATTCATGAGCTAAACCCAGAGATTTCAAATAAGAGGCCATAGTGTTAAAACCATTCTAACCTGTGATCTTTCTCAGTTCTTTGCAACGGAAAAATTGCTCGATTATTTTTCGAAATAATGAGTCAAAAAATGAGTGAAAACTAAGAACTGGCATTTTCTGAGAGGTGCCTTGAGTCTAAAAATGTTGAGAACCACTGGTTTAGTCACCGGTCACGGTACGTATGTTTTCTTTAGATAAGTATTGCAATAGAAGAAAACGAACATTTCTTTGCCCAAACCTCTTCCTTTGTTTGCTACCATGAATTGGACAGTAGATTATATGAGAAGACAAATCTCTCAGCATCAGTGGAATATGACTAGCAAATGCTTGAAAGTAGAAGGAAAGTTGATCTCTCTCATGTAACTGGTAGCCTACTTCATAATCATACTTTTAGGTGCTCCCAGGAAATCTTTAAGATGTTTCATTTCTATTTCATCCTCCACAAAATTTACTAACATTTCTATTAAGTAAAACACTCAGACTGTTTGGAAGCTCAACGTTTTTACTATATGGAGACTATACACAGACATGTACTATTAGTGACCGACAAAATAATTAATATAAGCACTTCAAGAAAAATTAAACTGAGTTTTATTGTTATATGACCCTCCCCCCCAAAGTCTTTCCTCTTAGTTCTCCCATTTTTTACTATTTTCTGAAATCGTGCAAGTTGATTTATGGTGTTAAATGCCATTCCTAATGCAAACACTAGATTCCCAATTTTTAAATATTCATAGTAAATATATTTTCATAAAAGTTAACTTTCTTAAAGCTGCCACTGTTGCTAAGTAATGAACTTCACAGGCATGATTTCATGGATGTTTCGATCTTAACCATTTTTTAAACACAAGCGTGATATAGATACCTGCTTCATCACTGCTTTATTGCAAGTGTTGCACTATTTGAACTCTAAAAGCATATTGGGATAAAACAAGAAGCACAGTGAAGAACAGAATCCTAAAATCAAGAGGATAGTGTACACATTTTATTGTATAATAAATTGTATAATTTATTGGGGGGGGTTCCAACTGAGCTAGCTGTATTGTTTTATCCATTTGTGTGACAGGATGTCTAGGAAACAGCTGAAAGAATTATTGGTAATGAATTTAAAACTGGATTTGAAATACAGACACAAAAAAACTTTATTAAGAAAATAAGAGAGTATTACTATCCTTTAGTCAGTGTTTAGAAAGTTAACTGCTTCACGTTAATATACTGCAAATCTAACGCGTGCAACAATTACTCGAACCATTCATTATATATTCTGACTGACTTGAAAGTTGGAGAATTAATCTCTGATTTCACATCTCCATTGTAATGGTTCTTAGAACATTTTGCCTCTTTAATCCTTTTATGATTACTGCAAAAGATTCAAATAGAGAATAACTACAAGGATCTCTGCTCCAAAGCATGAAGACATGAGCTTTAAGCCCACAGAAGTTAGGACATTCAGAGTTAAGGCAGAAGCTCTACCCAAAAGGCAGTCCTTGTGTCAATGCACATAGGAGGTATCAAACTCGTGTGATCTCACATATCACACTGTGTGTGCTGTAAATAGGCTTTGCAGAGTGAGCTAAGGGATGAGAATTAGCTTTCACTTTGAATATCCAACCATTTGTGAGTTTAGATGACACAATGGATGTTACTGATACATAGCTTTTTGTGATTTATCAGTAATGAGTATCGCAAACTGCCTCATTAGTAACTCAGTTGAAATTGCTGTTTGCAGCCATTCAACACGTACCCTTCGTGAGATCTTTTCTGTCCAGGCATGCCAGTAGTAGTGCAAAGGGGCTCTAGCACCTCGAGGCAATTAAGCAAGGTTTAGGTCCCCAAATTCAAATGTTGTAACGTCAAGATCCTGCAGAGCTGCTATCGCACTTGGGGCCACCAGGCACCTGAGTTTTCAGTAGTACAGTTCCCTAGGTGCTTGACATTTTCTCCCGCTCAGCAGATCTTGGTTTTGAGTGCCTTGCAGTCAGCACCTCAAGGCCCATCAGAGTTGTGTCATGGTTGACCGTGTGTCTAGTCGGTTAGATAATGGATCTGTATAAGATGGTATGGATAGGGATAATAACGTTGGAGGCAGAGGGTTGGACTAGATGACCTCTGGAGGTCCCTTCCAACCCTCCTTTTCTATGATATCTATAATCAAGATTCACAAATTAGTTGTTCTTTCACCTGTCTCACTTTGAAAGACTCATACCAAGCAGAGGCTGCTGCTTTCCTTTCCGCAGAAAGAACGATGCTAGTGGTCAGAGGATTTGCCCAGGGAGTGGGAGACCTGAGCCCTCCTCTGTCTGAGGGGGCTCAAATCCACATTCCCCTGCTCCTGCACCAATCCACTCACAAAACGGTCTGTAACTACAGACAGAAGCAAAGTTAGTGTGCACCCTTCATGCCTTTTCTTAAAGGTGGTCAACCAAAGTAAATGAATAGAAGGTTTACTGTGCAAGAGCGAAGGTAGGGAAGTGAGGATAACCCTCTAGCTTAGTGGTATGGATGCTCACCAGGTGCAGTCCTGGTTTCAGTCCCTGCACGCAGGATGACTTATGTGTTTTCCATGGAATCGTCATTAGGCAGACATAAAATGGAGATAATACTGATATTCTCTGTAAAGTGCTTTGAGGTCTACAGGAAAACAATGCTGAACAACAACAGTAACAGTAATGATGGTGATGATACATTGAGAAAGAGTGAGAAAGAGAACCTTGAATTCCCCTTCAGGCTACAGTTACAGTTACCTTTAGGCATGCAGTAGAGGTTAGTCTACTATAAAGGTTGTGAATCAGTTGGAGGAGCTTGCAAACCAACTCAGAAAGAACAGTTCACACGTGGTATACTGTGGGAGAAGCCACAAAGATATTTATGTGTTATTACAAAGAGTGAGCCAAGGCTGGCATTCCCTACAGTTAGTTCATGCTTAGTTAAATACCTCTTACTCACTGCTATCTACCTAATGACTCTCATTTTGATCCTCTTTCAACAACGGTCTACATTTCTCAGTATAGAAGGCAGTGACTGTGTCATCAAAAAATCATTACAAATATTTCTCAAGGCTTTACTCATGTCTATAGTCATTCCCTTTTAAGACAGAAAAAGAGTATTTTCTTAATAATAAACTTTGCACTTACAAAGCACCCTGTTTGACATTCACTGATTAATCCGCAAAGTGCTCCTCTGAAAGACAGGCTGCATCTACACATGCACCTTACCGCCGAGTAGACTAATTAGCTGCTGAGTAAAGCACCATCATCTACACATGCGTCGCCATCTACACTAATTTATGCTAGCATAGGATAGTACTGTCGGGAACAATATTATCTTAGGGCGGGGTAATGTTTTGCGATTAAAAGCACATGTAGCCACTGACCGCGGGCATAAATTGTGCCCAGTCAGCAGGGGGCCAGACTCTTACCTGCTGCCTAGCCACACCGCTCCACACTTTCAGCACCCTTGTGCCCCAGCCAGCCCCTCCGCCACCCAATGCTAGAGCCAGGGGCTAACTCCCATGTCCCGTGCCAGCCCAGGCCTACTCCACTCCAGCTCGAATTGCTGCATTCAACTCAAACTGCTCCAGAGTTTATTGTTTCACATTAACTGCATGTGTAGATGCACGCACAAATATGATTATCTCCATTTTACAGATGAGGAAACTGAAAGAACAATACTAAGGCTATAAAGCAAGTCAGAGGCAAAACAGGGATTTGACTTCATAAAAACTCATCCCTCTGCTTCAACATCAGACATTACAAAAGGCATTTAATGTTATATTTAATATATGTGCCAGATCAGTATAGACTTTAAAAGCATAAGAAAAGTCATACTAAGAGCTACTTAATTTCCCCCTATTGATATTAATAGCTGCACTGCAAGAAAGTCAGCAGTACATTAGACGACATCATTGGTCACCAGTGACAAGGTTTTTAATATTGCAGGACAGTCAATACACATTAAAAATAAAACAATGTACCATTCTCACAACTCACATACATTACAGAAGGCAACGGAGTTATGCCGATTTACACTGGCTGAGGATCTGACTTGCTACAAATATCTATTGAACAAAGAAAGGCTATCATCACTGCTAAATAAATAGCATCTCTTTATTGTCCACTAGAACAGTACCCATAAGAAGTTGGCCACTGATTCAGAATTAAGAGAATGGGTTTCTGGCATTGCCCTGAAAAATCTGACTGCCCCAAAAACATGATCCAAAGATGTCTTTCTCGTCGTGCAGATGTTTATGCAGAGTATATTAGAGAGGTTGCATTCACTTTCTAAAAGAAATATTTAAAAGAAGATGTGACTCTTCAGCCCAAAGCTACTGCCTAACCAATAGCTGTAGGAGAGTTAACACTGGACTCGACCCCAATTGTGTAGGAAGTAGTTGCAGCCATGTCGGCAGCCAATTTAGCACAGTGTCCGGTTACTTCTGGATTTCCCTGCTTCTATTCCGGCAGAGACAAACTCCAGCCTCCCCACTGAAGACACCCCAATTTTAGAAGGCTGATTTTTGCAGGAAAGGTGCATATGGTATGTGAGCAAATATGATATAACACAATGATGTTCTGAACGAGATCCGGGAAACCTGCAAATAAACTTTTCAATACAAACACCCTACAGGGCACCCCTTCTGTCGCAGACCCTGGGGGGAGCTAGTTTCTTTGGGCAAGGAGCCTAACCAGGCATTTTGTTTGAGTTGGAGCAGGGACGCACCAGAAAAGCCGACGGGAACATCATAGAAAGAATAGAAGCAAGATCTGAGGAGGGAGAGAAAGAAAAAAAAATCAAGGAGTAAATTTCCTTCAGCGAGAGGCTGCGTTGACAGAAGAATGTTATCTCTGCTTCCAAGTCACATACAGGCTGGGCAGGACACTTTGTAACAGGCAAGTTAAAACAACAGGCTCGAACAAGTGATTAAAATAAGTTTTGCAAAAAAAAAAAAAAAAAAAGAAAAGTGCTTTCATTTCCTGACGCAGAACTCAGAACTAGCACTTCAGAGTCCTCTGAAACAAAGGACTTCTTTCACAGTGTCATTAGGGACAACAGTCCCATACAGGTTCAGCTTTGAAGTGATAAGCTTGATGGAAAATTGCTAGAGTTATGGCTTCAACGGCATTGATCGACTAGTCACATGTTTCTCCAGGATGAATGGGCTGAGTGCTGAAGAGGCCTCTGCCACACAGTGGGCTGAGGAGAGTTGCTGGGGATAGCAGAATGTATGTGGTTAAAATTTTAATCAGGACGACATGTGTTGTTGACATATGGCAATGCATTGCCATCTGGATTCGGAAACGGACCTGGGTTCTCAAGCTGTTGCTGGCCAAAGCCAAGAACATTGCGAAGGTGCTAGGTCAGGCTGGCTGGGAAGGGTTCGGCCAACAATCCCCCTTGACACGGTATTGCTTTCATTAAAGCAGCCTGCCTGCCTGCCCTTTGGAGGTGAAAGAGTGTTAACATCTCTGAGAGGTGAAGCAATAGTGATAGGGAAGGTCACAGAGGAGTAAAGCTAAAATCACCAACTTCCCTTCATGCTTCACTCCCTACAAATATACTCAATTACTCACGTTGTAACCACTCATTTTGTGGTCTTGTATGGTTAGTGATGACTTCAGCTCCCGGCATGAGGGCTGCAATTCAGTGAGAGTACTTTCTGCCTGTCTCGTGACCAGCAGCCACACAAGAAAAAAAAAAAAACAACAAAAACCCAAAGCACCTGAGGTTCAATTCATTTAACCATTTGGTTGCAACTGTATAAACTAAACATGTATTGCATTACCCTTAGCCGCGGGGTGACGAAACATGGGAGGGGGAAGAAAAAGAAAGAAAATATAAACCACATTTCTAGAGACCAGATTAACAGATCAATTTAGCAAAACACAAAAAGTGAATGAAAAAGAAAATTCCAGGACAATTCCTTAAAGCGGAAAAGGTCAAAGCGAGTAATGTTTTATCCTGCTAGAATTCCTCCAGGATTAAAATGTTAGCTAATTTGGCCTTCCAAGCAATAGATGTTTTGTAGTTCCTTAAATTTATTTTACCCATCCTTAATCTATCCATGTTTCCTTTCTTTTTGCATAACGCTTCTATCTATTATGTTTTTCTTTGCCCTAAAACATCCACTGCCTGTGGCTAAAACTATTACACAAAAGAGACTCTTAAATTAACCGCATTACGAATAACGCCCTGGACTCTTGCTTGGTATAAGAGCCAAACATGAATGGTCTGACTGCCTATGACTCACATTGACCTGAACGTAACGTGTAGGATCTCATCAGCTCATCATATTTGCCCCGACAGCAATATGTCGCCGTACAATTTAACTACCGTAACGTAACAAGAGGACAGATTCTGATGCTCTCTCACACCCTTACTCCATAAGCATGCTCAGTGTGTAAAATGCCAGTCCTCTTGAAACCAGCAGCAGGACTCTAAAGAAGCCAGGACTCTAACGATCGCCCAGTGAAGTTCTCCGCTATGTAAGCATGGGTTATGCAGTCCAACCTATGATGAGTCATTATAATGGGTCCAATTCCATCATCACTCTGGTCGTACTAAGGCAGATTCCCTAGAAGGCAAATGAGGATTTTTGTTCCAGGTAAGATGTAAGGAAGATTTGACCACTTAGAATTAAAAATGTATTTTGAGCCCTGGAAACCCTCAAAATGAAGCTGGATGGTCTCTCCCCACCTATTTTTCTCCTATTTAAAATATATATACAGTTCAGGAAGATGAATATATTCACTTCAAGAAGATGAATTTAAGATACAACAGGCATCTAAGTGAAAACTCTAGGAACAGCAATGTAAGTAACAGCTGACATTAGACTATTTCTTCTTTAACAAAGATATGGCGGTTTTGAAATTTTGTTTAAAAGCTTGTTATGTAGGATAGATTCCCATGCATTGCTTTCTATTATAAATAAAAAATATTAATGGATTTACATCATATTTTATGCCACTTCAAGTTCATTTTTGGAAAGCCACAAACAAGCTGGAGATTAACATCAGTCATCCCAGACTTCAGACAGCAGAGCTGCAAGCTGGGAAGTATAGATATTAAAATTTACGTTCACCAGTTGCAAACCCATTAGCTAGTTTGGTCCACAAATGCATATTTTGTGCCTATCCACCCTAAAACCCCACAATATAAAGTACTGTATATCAATATAACATTTGTAATGGCTCTCTTTTAGTTATTAATTTAAATGAAATAGCACCAGTGCCAGGAGAACTGGGTACTAAAAAAAGCATTTTATTTCTCAATCTATAAAAGAAGAGGCCTATTTCCTTGAAAAACATCTCTCTCATATGTTTAGTAAATAGGTTAATACAATTTGAAATTAAACTTAATTCTGTTTCATGATATTAGGATGTAAAAATGAATTTCTAAAGAAAGACTGGCATTAATCATTGAGTCCAATATATAGTTATTATTACTATTTGTATAGCAGTAATGCCCACAGGGTAGAGGACACAGCTCACACAAAGCGCAAGATATTCTCTGTCCAAAGAGTTTATAGTCTAAGGCCGGGGTAGATAACCCCCTGCACAAATGCCAGAGTATGGCATGCAAAGGCATTTTCCTTGACATGTGTGCCTCGGGGAGGACAGCGGAGTAGTTTTGAGGGGCCCCAATCCTTGTTGGGGCAGTGAAGCCCCTGGTGCGACTGCTTGCAGCCTCCCAGCTGCCTGCTGCGAGCAGCCTGGGCTCCATGGTGGGGGGCAGGGGCCTGCCCAGAGCCTGGGTCAGCTGGGGCAGGCATCCACGAGGCTGCAAGTGGCTGCAATGGGGTCTGCAAAGCCCTGGTCTAACTCGCTGCCTGTGTGCCTCAGGGCGGCCGGCCGGGAAGGGGCTGGGGCTGTGCTGCCACAACATCGATCAGGCCCCTCTCGGCTCCCTTGCTGTCTGCCCCTGGCATGCCAACATCTTACAAGTTGAAGTTGCAGGTGTTTTTGGTGCTCTGCCCCAAAATATTGCTGACGCCTAGTCTAAAGCTTCACTTTCCTAATGGTTTCTATATGTGCTTAACATGTACTGTGAGCGGTCTCACTGACTTCCCTGAAATGGCAACTGCTGATCCTCCTGGATCATGGTGTATGCATGAAAGGTCACCCAGGGCTTCAATACATATACCTAGGCAAGGAGTATGGAGGAGTGGAGGCTTCCCCAGACCGTCCATCCCTCCTTTAGGCCACTGTGACGAAATCCAAAGGGTAGACTAAGTCCAGTTTTGTGGTGGTGCCATGTCTGCACTTGTATAAGCATCCAGGAATTGAACCCACATCTCCTGTGTGGCAAATAAGGAGTCTACCACCAAACCACAGGGGACTCCTTCTTCCCTGAAATGCAGCTAGCCCATATGCAAGTTATTGCTCATAAGATCTGCCGGACCTGTGCAGCCTCCTAAGACCCGCTGGACCTGTATAGAGCACCATTAATTCTGAATGTAATAGCAAATGAAACTAACTGCAAAGGGTGAAGCAAGTTTAGATGCACTGAAAGACGGATAATTTAAAATCATTGTGTTCGGGTGGAAAAACAACCTATCTAAAATTTTGCTCAGAACTAGGTCATAGGGAGGAGGAGAGAGTCAGTTTTGAGATTCGAAAAAAGGAAGAATCCCTTTCATTTAAAAAAAAAAATCAGTTTTATATAAACATTTCTATTGCAGAGGATTTCCAACAAAAGTACAGAAAAAATCTTCCCAAGGAATAAAAGCGTAGATGCATTATTTCTCCTCCGAGGAGCTTCTACCAAAGGTATCATAACTATCACTTAGCAAGGAATAGGTACATCACCTTTCTCTCCAGACATCCATACCTCTACTTATCCATGTTCGTCTTTCTTAACCTTCTGTCTCTTGTTCTGTCTCCTCCTCTTCTTTTTCCTCTTTATCTCTCTCTCTGCTTCCCTCTCTTTCCTACTCCAACCAACTATTACTTAACCTTCAGGTACCCACTTAAACAACCCCCCAAATAGCAATAATAATTACGTAGAGTCAATAGCGTGGTATGTAATCACCTTGCCTACTGTGCTAATGTCAGTTATCTTTTGCTTATGTACACGACATTCTTTATCCTTCCAATACTTTAAGAGTGAATTGTTACTTGTTTGGGATCGGCTATTGTTACTGCACCTGGACTCATTTTCAATTCCTAAAATAAAGTGAAAGGAAAAAAAGGAGCCAGGACACATTAACATATAAAAAAGAGGAGTAACACAAGATTCTCGTCTCACTTCCATGTAAGCCAGCCACTGAAATCAATGCAGTTGCACAGGTGTGGAATTTATGTAAAGTCAGGTCCGGTAATGTCATGGAGATACATAAGCTGTAGCCTGACAGCTTCACATCCTGCTTTGGTTTTGAGTATTCCTTATTCACTGATCATTCCTTGACTTATCGACATCTGCCTTTTCTTGTGGGGATTTTTCTGATGGCAAACATTTTTTAAACCATGCTGAAGGTTGTGGGCCAGATCCATTGTTAAACACGAGGAGCATACACCACAGGTTGAAAGGGAAGTGGTGAAAAGCTTACATTTGCATTTCCTGGACCCTATGTGCCAAACTGCTCACCCAGGGTAAGTTAGATCCCTGGGTGTAAAGCTTATCTAATTGACACCAGCTGTCAGTGGTCTCAAGGTCATGAACCAGCAACTTGGGAACATCATGGCTTAAGGAATTCCCAGCCACGTCCCTTGCACTGGATGCAAAGAGCCTGGTGATGGACAACTCACTGTCATAATATACCCTGAAGAGGTGTGATCTTAACTGCAGCCAATTTTTAGGAGAAGTACAGTGCATAGGAGTCATACCAGGATGCCCAAAATCCAACCCTATAACTGTAAAATGACTTTGCATATCTCAACTATCGCAATATGTAAATTGATTCTCTCTCTTCTATAATGAATTGATTCTGTAATGAATGAAGAACAGCTTGATATATCTGTAAACATTATAAAGTAGCTGAAATGCTAAGAGTACGCTTTGGAGTCCTATCCCTATGGTGCACATGCTTGTTCTGAAACCTTCTTCTTTGTGCCATACTTTATATTATATATATATATATGTGTGTGTGTGTGTATATATATATTCAACATGGTTTTGTGTGTGTGTGATATATATACAATAAATTTAACATGGTGTCAAAATCCTTATCTGGCTTTGATAAACTGGCATAAAGTTTGGCAATTTGTATAGCATTAGACCGTTAAAACTAGAAAATTTCAATTAAAAAACTGCCAGAAGATTTTTGTACTTGTTCCCAGAAAGATATAAAAATTGTAATGGGAAAAAAAATCTGTTTTTACATGGAAAGCCCAAGCAATAATTATGACACTGCTTAATGTTACTGCATACCAGCATGGCTGCAACCCTCATATCATTATTTTTATTTACTATTTATTTTGCATTTTTCTATTCTGTACTTGATAAAGACATAAAAATACCAAATTAAATAATGTAGCATGTCATTAATACAGTTTCTTTTCCCCAAGGCAATGGACACGCTGGACTGGTTGGTTTATACTTGTTTTATTTCAGGCTGCAAGCAATTTGGAATTGGGATAATAGGAAGGTATGGATGATAGTACAAAGGGGCTTCAAAGCTAATTGCAGCCCATGGGTGGAACCTGGATTTCTAAGGTAAATAAATGGCAGTGTTAGTGTGATGTTAGAGCGATTTGAAGAATGTCTTGCATTTGAAAGCTTGTCTAACCCTATATCCCACCTATACAGTTGGCCCAATAAAAGATATCCACTCAAGGAAATCCTTGACAAAGATACACAAATAAATACCAGCATTCCTTTAAAAATATTCCTCAGAAGTGAAAAAGAGCCCAAATCCATTTTCTCCTTTCCACGCCTTATTAGAGAGAGAACCTGGGAACTTTGAACTTACTTCCTTTTTCTCCTCCATGGAGAGTTTAAAAGATGCAGTTCCTAAAAGGGTCTCTGCTTAGGTAGCACAGCAATAGTAGCGTACTTTAGAGGTGCAAGGTAGATAAGAGCCTAACAAATCTAGTGGCAGCAGTCGGAGGATCAGGACTCTGATCAGTTTGGGGGGATCTAGCAGGAATCAAACTGTTTTCATCAGGATATAAGCAAGTGGGGCAATCAGAAAGGAGAAGGCTCCTGTTTGCAGATCCATGCTTCAGCAAAAGACAGAAGTGGTAGTGAATGGATGCTCTCCATTAGGGCTATGCAAAGCTTCGGTGGCCGATTCGATTCGCAGGAGATTTGGCCAGATTCGGTGGCTGAATCTCTGAATCCGAATCAAACCGGGAGACCCACGTATCTCTCCGAATCGAATCGGAAGCCTCCACTCAGAGAGATTCAGCCATCGACTGTGCAGGCAAATACTAGACAGTGCTGGTGGAAGCAGCGGGGGGAGCAGCCGGATGAGCCCTGGCTTGAGCCGGCAGCCCCGGGAGAAGCCGTGGCTCCTCCTCCGGTTTCCCCCATGTCGGGGCGAGGCAGGCAGTGGGGCCAGCCACGGGAGAAGCCGTAGGGGCTGGGGGAATGATTGGGAGCTGGGGGATCGAACTGGGATTGAACAGGGGTTTCCCCCCAGCTCCCAGCTTGATTCCCCAGCTCCTGGTTCGGTCCCCCAGGTCCCAATCATTCCCCCAGCTCCCTGATCATTCCCCCCAGCCCCCACAGCTTCTCCCAGGGCTGTCGGCTTGAGCCGTGGCTCGTCCAGCTGCTCCCCTGGCTGCCCCCCACGAGGGCAAGGCAGGCAGTGTTGCCCCCAGGAGAAGCTGTGGGGGCTGAGGGGAATGACTGGGGAGCTGGGGGAATGATTGGGAGCTGGAGGATCGAATCAGGAACTGGGGAATCAAACCGGGAACTATGGGGAACGATCAGGGGCTTCCCCCAAGCTCCTGCTTTGATCCCCCAGCTCCCCAATCATTCCCTCCCAGCTCCTGATCCCCCCCCAGCCCTCATGGCTTCTCCTGAGGCTGCCAGCACTGCCTGCCTCACCCTGGCGGGGGTGGGGGGCACCCAGGGGAGCAGCTGGACCAGCCGCAGCTCCTCCTGGGGCTGCCAGCTCAAGCCGAGCCTCATCCGGCTGCTCCCCCTGCTGCTCCCCTAGCTGCTCCCGCCAGTACTGCCCGCCTGTATAGTCTATGGCCGAATAAGATTTGGCGCCGAGTATCTTTGGATTCGGTCAAATCGAATCAGGACAGTGATTCGATTTGGTGTTTCGAATCACTGTCGCGATTCGATTCCAAATCAAATCACTGTCCCTCCGAATTGCCGAATCTGAAGCGAATACTTTCTGCTTCGCACAGGCCTACTGTCCATCCCTAGGCAAACCCTTCTACTCTCAACAATTATCCACTGCAGCAGCATTTACTAGCATGCATGACTTGCCTCTGGTGCAGCCCATTTTCTTGTGCGCTTATGTTCCCAGTTCACTGTCCTTGTCATTCACTCTCCCTTCCGAATCGGTGCCCTCCAATGGCGTTAACAGGTGATGCACCGCTGGAGCAGCTGTGCAACTTGGAGCACAGTACTTTCAGGCATTAGAGAAGAGAGGTGTTTTCGCAGAAGTGCTAACCGTAGTATGCTGGCACAATACTAACCTCATGCAAATACATTCTGCTCTCCTAACACCACCCTGATGTTCCCATTGGATTTGTTAGTTTTACGTTCCTATTGTGCTGCTGTAAGCTGTTCAAAGGCTACCATGGTCCACCTTGGACACATCTGTTCTGCTGACGGATGCAGTGATTTCCTATGTACCACTTCCACAGTGGAATGTCTGAAGTTTAATTAATGATTGTAAAGCTGCTATGGTGATGAAAGTTGTTATTAAAGTGCAAAATTAATAACAATAAACACAGACGATGCGATTTATTTTAAGAGGAAAACCTGAGTTGTACATATTAACACATAGTGCATCTGTGATGCAACATGAAAGCGAGGTTTCTCCAAAAATACTTCCTCTGCTAATTTTAGTCGCTCCAGTCACCCTTATTTAACAGAATACAAATCTGGGTACTGCGCTGCATGTGTTTTTGTTTGTGTCGGTTTTTTTGCAGCACTCGAAGTTAAACAAGGGAGCAGATAAGACTTGTCGTGCTTCAAGGCAGCTCAAGAGCAGAACACACAGGGTTAAAGCAACATTGAGCCCTACGGACCATGTTTGAGGGAAGTCTCACAAAAGTAATTTTAACTCTCTCCCTCTCCCCGCCCCCCATCTTCTCTTTCCTTTTATGTTCTTAATTGTATATTGTCCTTCATTCTTTACATCACAGTTATATTTAATTCCTTGTTCCACTGAAACCGTATTTTAAAAAGTGCCAGTTCTTAGCTTCTGCTGTACAAAAAAAAAAAGTAAAAACAAAAAAAAAGTGCTGGTATTCAGTTCCTGTGAGCTCTTGCTCACTTTGAGCACTGTTCCTATTACACAATAATGTGTTATTTTGTTGAATTTTGGCATCAATCTAGCTTGTCTGGTCAGGAGCCAAAAAATTAGAGTGTGTCAGTCCACCAGTTCCTCCGCAGAGAAGCTCTCTTCTCGCCCAGCGAGTGCTCTGTACTCTTGGAGCAAGGCCAAGAAGGGAAATCCATTTTACATAAAGAATGCACACAGCTCAAGTGCTCGGAGACTTTTTACCTACTAAAATAACTTTATGGACAAATGCCAGTCAGCTAGACGCATCCAGCAAAGAACATTTGGCATCAAAAACAAGGTAAAGTAATCTGCAGAGGTAACAAAGTTTTTAGAAACGAGGAAATGGCTGTAAGTGCATTCGTGGCACATCACATGATTTGGCACAGCCGGTACGATTGGCCGGAATTGCAGTAAATACAGCCGCCATGTAAGGAGCTGAAAGCTTCGCCCTTTGCTGAATCCTTAAAATGGCGGACTCGCAGCGCACCAAGCGAAGCAAGCCGAGACCCAGCCTCAGGATTTTTTTTCTTTTCTTTTCTTTCTTTCTTTCTTTCTTTTTTTCCCCTTCCCCCCTCTCCTGAAGTTTTTATAAACCTTTGCAGATTTGAGTAGAAACAGATTTCTCACAACTTGCTCTGCGTCTCAATTTCACAGTTCAGCATACACTCAGGCACTGTCAAAAGCTTGACAACGTTCCAGGGAAAATATTAACTGTAAACCTTCCAACAGGAATTAAAGGAACAGAACGAACGTCAGGATGGCCCCTGTTCAAAACCCGCACAAGCCCGTGTTTGTGCAGGCTTGCAAACTCCATGCCGCGGCTTCTGCAGCTCGAGCTGAAATGCCCCAAAATACGGTCCCGCTTCCCCGCGTGTCGCGAATGTAATTAAAAAGGACACGCATCCTCTTTGGCTAAAAAGCACATGCACGTCTCTCCCTCACTCTCGCGGGCCTGACCAGTTGAATACTGCATGCTCTGATGTATAAATATTTGCCTCTGGCTAAAGTTCAAGCAGCCCTGCGTGGCTGCCAGACACAACAGAAAACCAACATCCAAGGGAAAGTGTTTATTGCCGTACTGGCCAAAGAAGCGACTGCCAGCAAACAATCGAGTCTGATTGGCCCCGTCTTTTGAGTGCTTATCATAAAGTACCTGGCCTGCCGCCACCCATGCTCCCACCCTTTGATAAAAGTTAGTTGCCACATTCATACGTTTATAACTAATGCTGGCCAATGTCTACGTCCCATCAGTCCCAAACTATTGACGGGCTCAAATGGTCTATTATCCACCCAACCGTCCTCACACCTCTGGGAATTAACCCTTTGTTAAGCCACTAACACCCGAACAACAGGCAATTTAAGCACCAAGAAGTCTATAGACTTTGTTCCCAACTTTACTTCTGCAGTGGAACCGGTAAGTTGGATCTAAAGAAGAAAAATTCAAAGCAACAAATTGCCTCTAAACGTTGGGAAGACATGACAGAACTGCAGGCAAAGGCAGGTCTGTGTCTCAGCAGCAAAAGGGAATAGGTCTGAAAATATTCTATACTCACTAATGATGGAACTCTCTAATGAACGATAGAAAATGCAAGGTTTTCGCCCCCGCAAAATGAGACACTCTGCAGGTTTATGAGATTTTAGGGCACACGGAACCTCTCGAACAGGGGAAATAATGCAACCCACGGATCGGCACATTCAGATATTCATATAATGACCAAGAAAAAAATATGAAGGGGAAAAAATTTGTAGAAACTCTGCATTGTTAAGGGGTTGGAGTCATGCTGTGGAACACGTTAATACCGAACACATGGCTATAGGTAAGAGGAATACAATCTACAGATGCTTTTCAGGAAAAATCAGTGGAACCCTACAGGAGACCTAACTGCAATCAAGATTGTTACCATTGCTGTCATCCTTGAAAATAGCTTCCCAATACACCAATAATCATAGTGTTAAAATCCACTAAATGAATATACAGAGACCTTGCACATCTGACTTTCTGTTCATATGATGATTGAAATAGAGGCCATTCTAATTGAATAGAAAAACTATACTTTGGAAAAACGTGTCTCATTTTCTCTGGGCAGAAACTGAGCAGAAAGCAAGCAAGCCCTTCACCAGCATGATACAAGCATTTAACTAAAAATATGAAGACGGTGTTAGATAATTACCTTAAATGCTGTCAGCAAAATACAGATTGTAGTCATTGTAACAGCTGCATACATATAGGTGAAAGTAGATTTTAAGCAGCACATTAGGTAACTTGTTATAGCTCTACCCCTGAAAAATCTTTAATCTCCTTGTCCTTTCTTGGGCTGGGTTTAAATAGTCATAAATTCAAATTCACTGTAAAACCACACAAATAACCTATCAACTAATCCCATTTTCTACTCTGTTTCCTTAATATGAGTCTTAACAATTCTGCTTGCCCTGTCCAATCTCACTCTAAACCACAAATGGGCTGTGATGTCACTACTGTCGATCTGCTTTAAACCTAAGAAGCCCAACACTAATAGTATCAAGACCGGCTTGCAAGAGGCCCAAGTGAATCATGTGAAAGAGGATCACAGAGGAATGTTCTGTTCCCACTGCGAACAAGACAGAATTAACTCTGAGATGCTTCCTTCTGTTGCCCTGTTTGTCAGAAAGGTCAAGATGATTAGCTCTTGTATACTCCGAACCAACCGTCAAAACAAAATATATGTTAAATCCTGATCTATTTTAAACAGACAAGACTACGCTCAGGAAGGATAATTTAAGATGCACTTAAGAAGAACAAAGTAAGTTACCCTCTATACCATGCCTGTTATTACTTGCATTAAAAGATCATGTTAACTTTTCATTCTTTCAAGTGACATGCTAGAAAAATTAGCAGAATCACCTTTTTGTATCAGCTATTAACAAAAAAAACCAAACCAAAACAAAACAAAGCATATCAACAAAAGAAAGATATCGTGATTTTAAGTTGTGTTAGAAAAAAACAAACGCTAAATTGGCTGTCTTCATTGTTTTTAACAAAAGCACTTTTATCTTGCAGATCTCCGTGGAAATAAATATATTGTTTTTGTGCATTGACAATTTCTTAACTGGTTATGTTTGAAGTCTACGATTAAAAACTACACAGACTGAAATCATTAAAAATTGTCCAAAGTGCTTTGATATTGGAGTTGGTTATACTGTGCAGAAGAGAAGGAACTTCTGAGATCTTAATTGACTATGCATTTAAGAATGATCACAATGATGTATTCAGCAAATTACCAAAAGGGTGCAAACTCTTATAACCAATAGATGCTGTGTGATGTGTGCAATGCATACTGGGTACTCCAACATATTCAAAGAGTAATAAAATAAAACAAATGGCATAAAAATTCTGTTCACTTGTATCTTTTTCATTGGATATCAATGTAAATATAGACTGAAGTAATCAAAATGCTAGAAATATAAATATTCCTTTTAAAGCCACTGAATCCATCACTTTACTAGGAAAGGCTTAGCTATGTTATTTGCAATTCCCTCATTGCACAACAATGTACATTACTGTCTGTAAGCTCTAATTTGGCATGGCGCATCATTAATGACCTGAATGGTGGCTGTTTCACACATACATATTTAATTACAACAGCTGAACAAATTACATATTTATGCTTTATAAAGGGGATTGCCAGTCTAATTCATTTGCTATGCATGCAGGTACAGGGCTCCATCTGCAACAGCATCTGCACAACAAGAGCTAACAATTATCCATTGTAAGTGAGTGAGTGTATCTGGTGAAACCTGTAAGAGATGCAATCATATTAACCACTTCACTGCCTACAAACCATTATTTTCTCAATGGTTCATAATATTTTAAATAATTTATTATTAACAGTACTACTACTTTGCATTTCAGCAGCATTTCTCACCCGCGGATCTCTAAGCACTTTATATATGATAATGAATGAAGCATTCAACAGCCTTGTGAGGTGAGTCGTTATTATTATCCCAACTTTATATGTGGAGAAACTAAGGTACACTGCAGGGCTAGATGCTCAGGGGATGTGAACAAATAGAGCTCCACTGACTTGAGCTAGGCTAGGCTGTTTTTGGTCGTCTTAGGATCCAGCCCTAAGAGACTTGCCAAAGGTGAGACAGCAAATCAGTAACGGAGGTGGAAATAAAGTTAGGTTGCCACAGCCCCAATTCTGTGATTTACACCCAAGAAAACTGGTCTCCCGCATTACCAGCCTGATGTAAAGTCTACTAAAGGCAACAGGAGAAAACTAAAACATTTTTGTCTTTGGATCAGGCTTCAAGTCCTTATTCCATCAATACCACCCAAGTTCTCTAAGAGGATCTCCAAAACACCAATGATTATTTCTAAAGACTCGTGGAGAATTGGAGAAGTGCCAGAATAAAGGAGATCAGTAAAAACTGTACCGAACTCTTGTTCCAAAGAAGAAGGAAGAACAATCCTAGTCATTACAACCCAAGCAAATATTTGCGAGGTGAAAATATTAATAGAACAAAATGAGGAAACATGTGGAAAAGCTGGGATGAACGATAAGTAATATGGTTTTATCAAGAATATATTCTGGTGAACAGGATTTCTTTATTTGTATACACAATTACAAAAATAATAAAATAATACGGTACAATGGAAATTTGTATTTTTAAACTGTTTAATATAAGGTATTAAACATTCTCCATGCAGCATTATTTAATACTGGCTTGGATATAAATATTCTCAATACTGTCAAATACTGAGAACTCACTGTAAGTGATAAGCAGTGATATACTGAGTTGGGTGAACATATTCATTGTAATACTTCATGCAGAGTTGTTAGGTAAAAGTCACATCTTATTTAACATAATTAACGATATGAAAGAAGAATAAAAAGTGCATTAGTGAAACTTATATCTGATACTTAATATTAAAAACTGTTGGACAGATTTCCAGGAGGCCGGAGAAATAAGAGAAGAGAGCTAGAAATATGAGAAATGTGGGCAGACAATACCATGAGCAGAAAATGAAATTCATCTGAGAAAAATACAAGATAATACTAAGAGAGGAAAACAATAAGAAATGCCAATACTACATGGGATGGCAAAACCTAGACTGCTATAAAGTCAAAATAGACATAAAAGTGATGATAGAAAGAATAGTATATATATGTGTGTAATGTAGTATGGCAGCAGCAAAGACCTAAGTGATTTTAGGCTGTATTTGCAAACCTGCAACAATATGAAAAAGAAAGGTAACAACCCTATGACTCTGGTCAACCTAGCAAGAGACCAAGGAAGAGCAACAAAAGTGATTAGTGACCTGGAGGAACAGATTGAAGGAAAGAAACATGAAAGAGGTAGAACGTATAACCTGATTATGCAATAAATCATAAAGGACATCCTAACTGACTACAAATATTTCATGGCACAAACGTGAAAGAAGGTGAAACAAGATAATATAACTAAGGAATAAAGGGATAACAAAGGCAAAATCACGCGGGTAGTGGTATCTAGTAACCCGTAGAAGGGTTTCCCATGGGATGTGAAAGAATACTCATTACTGGCACATTTAAACCTTGACTGGTTAATCAGTATACTGTAGGGAAGAACAGCAGTGGCAGGGTAAGATCTAAAATCTTTTCTAATTTCTATGGCTTTATAGAAATATTAAATATCTTCAGAACTTTGATGTATCTATATAATAAATCTAATGAGCAACTTAAGCATAGGATTATGGAACATCACTGCAACTTCAGTACCTGAAAAAGGGAACAGGGGGAGTAAACTAATCAATAGTGAATTTTCCGTTATCATTTAAAAGCTCTATTTAGAAATAAATAGGCTTAAATAGGCTACTTGGCTAAGGGCATCTGTAGGTCAACATTCTACATCAGACACTGTAATTTGCCTTAAGTGCATAGGTGCTCATTCATTAAGGGGTAGATGTAGCTGCCAAATGGTTCCCTGCAGTGCAGGCACCCTCCAGGGAGCTCTGGTGCTACTACTGCCTCGAAGACCTCATGGGGACATGCCCTACATACTACAGGACAACAGATCAACCACCCAGATACAGATCTTTCAACTGGAAAAGCTAGTGTATCGCATTAACAGCTCCGGGATGGCAAGTAGCCATTGGCAAGTGTCCCAGGTTGCTTCCATGTCAGATCCCCCATAGTCTGGGGCTGCTGGTCCCTGGATAACCCATGAGGCAACCTCTTTGGTTTTACCCCAGGCAAGAAATCA
Organism: Alligator sinensis; assembly: GCF_000455745.1. NCBI lineage: Eukaryota > Metazoa > Chordata > Crocodylia > Alligatoridae > Alligator > Alligator sinensis. Next base: position 624,811 of record NW_005842244.1, on the reverse strand, counting down.
AGCATATGGGACAGAAGCAGAATTTTTTAAATAATATTTCCGTCTCCAATTCAGTGTCTACATTCTTATGTTCTGAATTTAGCTAGATTTTTACACTTGACTAGCTACAAGACAGAAAATGACAATTAGTCTAGAGGGGGAAATCTACAAGACAATGGTAAGGCCAATGCTACTGTGTGGATCAGAGCATTAGGAAATGAAACAATAATTATCCACAATGAGGATGATGGATATGAGGATGCTGAGGTGGATTTGTAAAGTCAGAAAGAAAAAAAAAAGAGGTGTGGCAACATCATCAAGAGAGGAAAAACTGAGCAAAAGGAGGTGGGGACGATTTAGGCAGATGTAGCAAGGAACCAGATGAATACATGGGAAAGAAACTTCAAACGATTAGAGGCAGGGACCGGAGAAAGAAAGGACGAGTCCAGGTGTGGCATATGCATGAAAAATTAGATTTGGGAACCTGCCATGTTTCAAAAGAGATGGCAGTGGACCGAAGCCTGTGGAAAAGAAGGACTACAAAAGCAGATCCCACCTAGCAGGAAACACATAAAGAAGGAGAAGCGGGGAAGACTTTCCTCTATTACAGCTCCCTTTGTTGGTGGGTATCTTGCCCTCCTTAGTATGGCCGGACTGGTATGCCTGGAAATCGAGAGCAGTAGGTGGAAAGGGGAAATCCACCGAACACACATCAGTAAGCCCCAGTCACATGCACGTGTAGACTCTCCACTGGTCTTCCAATGCACTCTCGGTGACACGTGAGGTTAGCCACAGATTTGTTCAGATTTTAACTTCTCAATACAGATTTTAAATACATTAAAAAAAAAAGGAAAAGTAATTAATGGAAGAGTGCCAGACAGCATTTCTGCAAGTTACTTATGTTTGCTCATGCTCAGGCTGGTATGCCTGCTCTAGCTCTCTCATACCAACTTCTCCATAATCATCCGGGTTAACATTACGCAAGATCAACGACTGCACCTACATGTCCTGCCACAGTACCTCAAATGAACTCTTCAACTTTGAAAGCTGATCAACAATCCTCTTAATACTGGGGAATGCAGTCTGTAGCTTCAGAGCAGAGAAGATTGCTAGTGTAATAAGAACAATTCAATTGCCTATACGCTCTCTGCATTTCTATAGTTTAGAAATCCTGGAAAAGTCCAATGCAATTCAGCAATGAACCCATTTTAAAATAAACAAACCAAGAACGTCTCGAAATAAGGTAGATGATTACTCAGATTCAAACAAATACGCTGAATCGAGTACAAGATTGTCCGAAACATTTTAGAATCAGACTCATTTGACTTCATTTCAACAGAACAAGAATTTGATACTGCAGCAGTCTTTAGTCCAGCGAGATCACTGCTCCTGCACATCACACTCTGGGGCTGGATTCTGAAAGCTGACCATTTATTTTACAAGCTTTTAACAGCCCAGAATTACTGCAGTCTATATTGTTACCCGGTGAACCTAAAAGCACAGGTGAAATAACTGCATCCAGTTCCACCACAACTGAGGGAAGTCAGAAACATAAGGTAGGGCATGGGGATTGTTTCTAAAAATGAGACTTGTTATGTATGTACACAATGTATGATGGAAGCACATGGAACGCTTTATATATAGTTTCTAAAGGCTCATTTGTTTGTCCTGGAATTGTTTGAAAAGGAATTCTATTTATAGAAATAATTCTACCTCTATAACATCTTTTCTGGTTTTGTTCTTCGTTTTTTGGTTTGGTTTTGCTTTAGTTGGTTAGAAAATTTGCATAAAAATGGGACAGTTCTTCAACTGGTGTAAATTGGAATATTTCCACTGAAGTCAGTGGAGGAACATTTTTTATACCAACTAAAGGGCTACTCTAGGGGAAGGTTAATTTGCTCTGTTTGCTCCTCCACTTTTTGACTCTCAGTAGTCATAATCTCCTATAATCAACACCACAATTAGTTACTGAAGAGATAATCATGATTTCATAAACAGGATTATAAATGCAGGCAATTGATATAGCACCAAGAACAGATGGATTCCTACAGAACAAATATTAAAGATTTTGGCTACTTTTTCTTAGGTTAAATGGAAGGATGAGCAAAAAGATATACAACACCAAAGACGTTTTCTCCAAATACATTGTTTTTCAGCACAGTCCATTAGGCATCCACCATTCCTCAACAGTTATTTTCTAAATCCACTATCTGATACTCTTTTGACAGTAGACAACAACGGTCTATAGTAACTCTCTACACTGCAGCCCTGTTGGTTGTTTCTTACAAGCCAGAATCACAGCGTCATAGACAGGTAGAGCTGGAAGGGACCTCCAGAGGTCATCTAGTCCACCCCCCTGCATGAGGCAGGACCATCCCTATGCAAACCATCTACTGTCTAACCTATTAGGACAAGCAACCCTGACACAACCACAAAAACATAACACCCTAACCTGTCACAGGTAAGGCAGTGGGATCACAGTGGGCAATGTTCGGCTGCTGCAAAGGTTGTTAAAACAGGCCCTGGAGATCCAAGGAAGAGGGCCACACCTCCTGCTAGGGCAAAACCCCCCACAATCCATACCAATCAGATCATGGGGTAAAATTGTTTCTTGACCACAAATACGGCTATTGGTTTGACCCTGAGCAGAGAAGCAAAGCCCTCTAACCATGAACCTCTATGCTAAGTGCCAGCAGAAGCACTTTTTTCGCCGCACTCAAAGATCTCCAGCCTTGGCTGCAGCCAACACCTAACACTTCTGAGAAAGGTGGAAAAAAGACATTTTTCCCCAGCCTGAGGGGAAAGATGCCTTCTTGGCCCCATGTGGCAACTAGTAAAGTCCAGAAGTCTGGGAAATGTGCACAGTAAAACATAGTCATAGCTGCTCCTAGCTCTCCTGACCAGTGCTTATCCAACCTCTTCCTGAACACATCTAATGAGCATCCTTAGGCAGCCTATTCCACTGCCTCGCTTTTCTAAATAGCAAAGAGGCTTTTCCTGGTATCTGTTCTAAACTGACTCTGCTGCAACTTCACGCCACCGAATAGTGCTCAGTTTTGTGTTGCCTTTGACATGGCAATCAATTTTACACAAACAAAGGTTTAATTTAAAAGCCAACCCTGAACAATGTTTTGGTGACACAAATAGAAATGCCAAGGCTTTTGAAGATTTTAGTAACATGTGGCTGGATATTCCTAAGAGCATTGAGATCAAATGGTGCGCACTGATCCAGAGCGTTTGTGGCATGGAAGGTGCAATGATCTCTTTCCCCCCCACAAAAAAGTTTATCGTAGAGCTGTCAGAACAGACTCTTCAAACAGACCATGCTAATTGGATCCAAGAGTTACAATTCAGAGGTGTAATAATGCAGCTGGGTGCCCCAGGCAGCGGTAACTTCCAGCTACTGCCACGCTGCCAACCCAGTTGTGCAGCTACGTTGGTACTGATTTTATTCAGCCGCCCTCCAGTCAGCATCTGGCATGGCTACCCCAGCCACCTCGTCCTAGTTATTCTTCTGTTACGATTCATGCGGCCAACAATGTAAATATGGCAGATTTTCTTAAGCTCAGGTTAGCGATACATCTTTCAGAAGAACAAAATATGCTTACAGATCTGGACATCTAGTTTCCAAGTGGAACAGTTCAGTGAGCTGGTCAATATAGGTCACTCAATTAACTGCGATGAGGAAGGGACGAGGCTCCAAAATTTGTCAACCCAGATGAAGTGACAAATAAGTGTTTTCTATGCATGGCAAAAAAAAAATGTGGGTTTTTTTTTGTGTGTTCAACTCCACGTTTCTGAAAGTGGAAATTCTGGAGGAATAAGGTCAAACTTAATGCTGCCCTCTCTGTTGCCCATGATAGCATGCAGCTCTCTATACCCCTGAAGAGAAGATGAATGAATCACAGGCTGACTCAGTCGGTGCTGTTCTGCATGGACCCGCCACCACTTGAAATGAATTCTGCTCTACACAAGGTCACCACCCATTCCAGGAGGGTCAAGCCTGGGATAGAAAAGGTTGTCAAGAGATGTAAATCTCCTCCCACCTCTGACCCCACAAACATAACTCATTTCCATGAGGTATAAAAAGCAAAAAGCATTGGAAACAAGATGAGAGAGGTGCTTAGGTTGTACACATTATGACTAGCAGCAATATTTTCCCAGTGAAATGTCTTATCTATTCTTAGACTGATTTACAGGCACCATATTTAACATGCAACTCCTTGCTAAACATTTCTGGGAAGCAATCAGCAGCAGGAAAATATCTTACCAACTGTTTTGCTTTCTTCTGAAACTGGTATGGATCATTTCTAAAGACTGCGTGCTTTAATATTTACTTATTCATTTATTTTTAAAATATATTCACTTTAAACTGCCACTAGCACATAGGGGACTCATCTAAAACACGTCTCCCTTAGAAGAATATATATGAGGCTCAGTCACTTTTTGACTGGTGAAACAAGTTGACGGCACAGTATTATTTCTAATAAATTTCCAAAAGTTCCTTCCTTTTTAGGAAGCAGAACACATGGCTCTCATTCACAAGAATATTTATGAGGTTGATAATTGAACTCCAGTCATATGATTCAAGGAAGCTTTTTTTTTTAAAGAAGAGAGAGTAAGTGAGAGAAGCACAACTGTAATTTC
>NW_005842244.1:585086-620154 GCF_000455745.1 Alligator sinensis | reverse complement strand
ATAACTGTCCTCTTGCCCTTCATGGAGAGGAAGCTCCTTGGAGCTCGGTGGAGCCCTCACTTTTATTTATCACCCCGTTCTCGTCCAAACTATGAAGGCCATAATTCTTCTTTTTGTATTAGAGCTGAGCATGGCTTCAATCAAAACCACTCCTTGCAGCAACCAGGAGAAGGCACTAAAGAGCAGCTAGAGGAATGCAAAGTATCCTGTCCTTGTCCCCCCTCTCTCCACTCCCACCTCCACGCACTGAACACATTGCCTCCATATCACCTACATCTCCTACTGTCTTAGAAGATCAAGTCTAAGGTCAGGGCTTTTATCTTTATCCCAAATAAGAGTGAAATGTGGCAGTCTGGTCTGGATTAATGACTAAGGGGGAAGATTTTGGCCACATGGGTGTAGCCGCTGGAGTAACTCGTTTGGAAGCCCTGGTGAAAGCAATGACTGTGATCAGAATGAGGTCCTGGAAGATGGTCCAATCATGCAGGCATTAGTAAAGCCATTTGTTACTTGCTCCAAGTCACAAGTAATATAAAAGCAAGACAACTGGTTCTACTTATTCAAGGGTTCCTCGTGCTTCTGATTAAATGGGTAGACAAAGCTACCATTAGCCTAATGTCTGGAACATAGCTTAACCTTACCAAGCCCAAACATATATCTGTTTCTGGTACCCAAATGTTTTGTCCCCGCTAATCACAGAATCATAGAAAATTAGGGTTGGAAGCAACCTCAGGAGGTCATCTAGTCCAACCTCCTGTTCAAAGCAGGACTGTCCCCAACTAGAACATCCCAGCCAAGGCTTTGTCTACCCAGGTCTTAAAAACCTGCAAGGATGGAGATTCCACCCTCTCTCTGAGTAGCTTGTTTTACTACCCTCCTGGTGAGAGAGTTTTTCCTAATATCCAACCTAAACTTCCCTTGCTGCAACTTGAGACCATTGCTCCTTGTTCTGTCTAGCTCCATAAATGGGTTCTGACTGCAAAGATGTCGTTCTCTTTCAAAAGGACTTTCAAGTAATTGTTATATCTACTGTATTATTATTTCTCTTTGTTTCTGATTTTTATTAAAAACATAATATTTGCCAAACTGATTTGCAATAGCAATTTCAAACTGATTGCCATAGCAATTCTGGCAAATGCAGATTTTTTTTTTCTTTTTGGAGTTTGAACAAACCCTGAACTACTGTGACTATTTTCGGTTGAACCACAACCAAGTCTACTTTTATTCTGTGTTACTGTGCACAAATATCTTTTCGTGCTCCAGCATAGATTGTTGATCTGGAACACTTCTTCATTTAAAGAAAAAAAAAACCTAACCATTTTGCTCAGCTAAACTGATTCCCAGAGCCAAGAAACATTTCTCAGCATGAATGAGTCATTAAATATATGATCAATATAGGTTAAAAATTGGTATAGTTGTGCTTAATATCAGAGGAACCCATAGTCAAAATTGGACTATTTATGTCCGTGCCAGTGTGAGAATCCCATAATAAAGAACTACGGGTGATGTCTAACCTTGGTGATGTCAAAGGGAATACTTTAAAACAGAGGGGCTAAACCTGTTTGGCCCTGTGTGGTGTGGTATGGGGACAGTCTGAAAGCCAGATCCAACATGAGAGAGGTCCAAGGGTGTAAGCCAGTGCAGGAGGCTGGCTCCACACTTGTGCGCCAGATCTAGCTGTAGACAGACCCCATGGCCCAGCCCAACCCTATATGTTGGCTTGTGAGGCTCCCCATGAGTCCAGAAATTGGAAGCAGAGAAGTGGGGCAGTATTAATCTGCCATTCCCAGACCCCGAACATTTAATGCTACCACCACACTGTCGAATGTCTGGACCTGGGGGAGCACTGCAGGCCAAATGGCACAGCTCCGAAGGCTGGACATGGCCTGTGGGCCCTAGGTTGAGGACTGTTTGAAAACTGTTGCAATTAAGTCTTAAAAAGTACTCAAAGCTCCAAGAGCTTTTGGACTGTTGCTTTAAGTAAAAAAACCTAATCTCTTAAGTACTTTTTTAGGTCTGGGATAGAGCACAACATTTTGTAATTTTTACCTGTCCTACAAAAATAGTTTTAAAAAACCACTTCTTGGGAATAAAGTCATAGAGGGCTGTCTCCTGTCATCTACAGCTACTAGTCAGATTGGTATTCTCCATATCTCTTCAGTGCATATGGGGTCTATACCAGTCACTTAGCTGAAATGGAGCTGTTTAAATTCTCCCTGGATGAGGTGCTTGCCCTAAATGTTATCTTTTACTATTTCTTCTTCTTTTCTTTTGGTGTCTCAAATTTTCTCTCGCTGCCCAAACAGTATCAGTCTGGTCTTGTTTTCCAAATAAGCGGAGAGCTCTACCCAAGCAACCTGGGCATGTGCCGCTGCAAAAGGAAAATGTTGATAAGCGAGCACAAAGAAGTTTTCTCAACTACCGGCCACAATTAAACTCCTTTTTTAATGAATCATTGCAGGAGAGCGCACACACAATGGAAATACTGTCATGGCAGATACCACCAAACCTTTGATTTGTAGTGGCTGGAGGAAAGCCTGATTATTCGGGCCCCTTCAAATTTCCCTGAGAAATGTCTAGGGTATCCAGGCTTTATGCAATAGCTTCCATTTAAATGACAGCTTCAAAGAAGCATCATGAGAAAGCATTTCTTACAATAGTTTATGTGCTTTTTTAAGCCCAGCCTGCAGTTTTTGCGGTTGCCTAAAGCCAGCTCCAACTGCATCTTTGTTGTAGTTTAGCCTGTGTTGCCTGGAACGGAACTCAACTAAAAAAAGGTGGATGAGTTTTACATTTGACTCCATTAGATGTTCACAACCAGGATCATTAGAACTGTTATCCTTTGCGTGCTTAAATTTCTGAATTTTCAGACAGTGAAAGGAACAAGACTGATTCACAAAACAAAACCCAGCCAGTAGAGTACAAGTTTCCCCATAACGCACATTGATTGTGCTAACCCTGACCTGGAAGAGCAGTCCCTAGGGATGAGAAAGAAGTTTGCAAGGCGCTTATGTACTACCAAAATCCTTTGTAAGCCCAAGCTGTGCCAATTCTGATAGTCTTCAGTTCACATCAGTCTTGTGATGTGAATATGTCCCCTTGAACCTGACCCAGGTGCCTAATTCCTATTTAGATGTCCAGGTCCCATTGAAATCTTCAGAGAGCTATTTTTTTCTTTTTTTGATGATATGTAAACTGGTGTATTAATCTGGGTTGCACATTAGCTGAAGCCAGTCTTGATTGTTGTGCCATGTTATTACTGTACATCATTCCACAGTACTGTAGAGCTATTCATATTCAAACCATTGATAAAAAGAGTTGGGTCAATAACTAGTAACAGTCCATAGTAATATGAAATAATGCACAATATAGATCTGTAAAATGGATTCAGTGACACAATGCATTGTGCACAGAATTATTATTGTCTTGATCAATTATTGTCCGGATAAAGGAATCAATGTATTATACAAATAATATAAAAGACCTATTGGTCTTTTCCCTGACTATGCAGAATAATCCCTACAGACTGTTTTCAAGAGTTTGTCCTTTCTGTTTTGAAATATCTTGAGCTATGAAGGTGTCTAACACTTCCTCTGGGAGAATATTCCACTGTCTGATACATCTGCAAATGCAACCCTGCAAAGATGCCTGTGATAAGGCCTGTGAGGATGCTTATGATAAGGCCTGTGAAGATGCCTGTGATAAGGCCTGTGAGGATGCTTATGATAAGGCCTGTGAAGATGCCTGTGATAAGGTCTCCCACTAAGAAATCAGAGGTTAGGAAAGCTAACTATAGAGAGGGGATTTCCATTACTCAAGAAAACCCAGTCCTTTGCAGGATGAAAAATTAGAGGAAAGACACTTCTGACCCCTAAGAAAGGAGATGTAGAATCGGCCAGCATTTAATGGTTTGTAAGTACAAACACAGGACCACACATTTGTTGCTTATTTCTACCATAATCCCTTTTCAAACGGGTTCTCCTAATGAATATAAGAAGTATTGATTTTTAAACCTATGTAAGTTCTTAGAGACAATGCAGACTGGCTTAATTATAATCAATAAAATGTACAGACAGTGATGCAACCCAGCAGAAATGTTCCTACCAAAAAGTACAGCACAAGATTGCTCCACAATTTCTGTACAACACAACCATGGGATGACCTTAATAAATATTTTATGATATACAATGAATAACCAAGTATCAAGATGGCAATTTCTAATAGCTAATAAGTGGGAGAGTTTATCAAGGAAAGCAGATATGTTCATAATAAATATCTTTGAAAATTTAGTTTTTACTGGTAGAATTTAGTTTTCTACAAAGACTATGCTATGCAGAAGACCAGGATTACTCTACCATCTGGCATGGCCAACCACTCCTGGGAGGAGTAGTGCTGTGTGATGCATTTGTTTTGCTGGGATACACCGAAGTACAAGTAACTGCCCTCTTATTGAAGTGATCCACATGATTTCTCTTTTCCAATCTGGTGGAAATGGACATGAAACGAGGAAGGGTGTATTTTCCTATTTTCTTATGGTACAGAACAGGAGGAGTCCTTGAAGCTGGGTACATAAGCCCTGTCAAGTACAGAGCTGTGCACAGAACGAGCGCTGCACGTTGTTTTTAACAACGTACCAGTAAGTCAGTAGGGAACCAGCTGAGGGTGAGTCTGTGTCTATACTACAGGAGCTGCTGCCACTTTAACGACAGCAGCAGCGCTCGGGCAGACGGAGCCCCTGGTGTGGATGAAGCTCTGCCAGCAGAAGTTTTTCTGTCAGCAGTTATATCAGCTCCCCTGAACAGCAGAAGCTCTGCCAGGAGAAGCTGCCTTCTGCCAGTAGAGCTGGGTCCACACTAGGGGTTTGCCAGCGGAGCAACATCGGCTGGAGCGAGCGGTGTTTTCACTCCCTGAGCTGACACCACTCTTCTGCCAGGACTTTGTGGTGTAGACAAGGACTGAAACTTTTGGCTTCCTCCTGGTCCAGAAGGTGCGCAGCATTTGCCAAGATGACGGAGCCAACTTCCGCTCTTGTTTACACGGCTGCAGCCTCGCTGCTTTTGATGGGGCTTCATGGAGTAGATGATAGTGCTGTCTGGCCTGGAGACATCCATTTGATTGCTGGCAGGGCAGAGGGTCAGTCTACCTGGGTGGTAGTATAAAGTTCATTTGATGCATTTCTATTTGGAGAAGCTCCCCTTTGATACATGGGTACAAAATCCCAGGCGATATGAAAGGAACAGCTGACTGCATATCAGGTACTCCTGGGGCATGCCTTGCCTTCGTATCTGAGAGAACGTTTTCATTTTCCATTTCTCTGCAGATGAGAAATCGAGACCCAACAAGACTGTCTACGCCATCTCGGTGCCACGCCTGGGAGTGTGGCTGGGGAGCATGCCTGGCTCATCCACTTCCACACCACACATGTCAAATGCCAGCAGTGAGGCAACACGGCTGCCTGAGATCAGTGCTGAGTGCATGCCAAGCCCATCTGAGACAGCTTCAGGGCAGGCCTGGGTATATGCCCAGGCTCAGGGTCGCTCTAAGGCTACACTGAAGCCACAACGCTACAATTTGGGGAAGTTGTCATGTGTGGAGTGGGAGCAAGAGGGTGGGACATGCTTCATGGCAGCATCCCTAAATAGTGTCTGGAGGCGGCATGGGCATGCCCCGTGTGACTTACCCATCAGTAGCAAAGCAGGAATTGAATGTGGTTCTGTCGCTGCCAGGGCCTGAGACCCCAAGCCATTTGTCTCCTCGGCAAAGTGACGACAGGTTTCAAAAAGTCTAGACTAGAGCCCCACCACTTTTGCTCTGCTACTCCATACTCCTGTTACTGCTACTGACCCTGTTTCTTCTACGTATCTTTATCTCACATTCCCTACTCTTAAACATTTGGACACTTATCTCGCTGGGATCCTTTGACCCTAGCTGACTTCCTTCTCTTTAGGCAGGCAGGGGGCTGGACCCGATGATCTTATGAGGTCCCTTGCAGCCCTATTGTCTATGAAATCTGTAGACACCTACACCCAGAACCTCAAAGGTATTTAGGCACATCAAGTTCTATTTAGGCCCCCAAATTCTCCTGATTTCAATGGGAATTAGGACAATGAATTAGGATACCACCAGAAGCGGGATTGAAACCATTAAGTATCATTTGCTCAGCCTCCAGCCCATGAACTAAATCTGGCCCATGGGTCCATAAATTTGGACTCATGAGGCACCAGTGGCAGCATTAACTGCCAGATCTGGTACATGGGACTGCATCAGCAAATGGGGCTGTGCTGCAGATGGATCCAGGGTGCAGGCCTGGGACGATGCACTGGACCAAGCCTGCATACCAAACCCATGCTGGATGAAGCCCACAGACCAACCTTGTTCACAGGATCCAGCCCACAGTCTGACACCACACCATTCATCTGGCTCAGGGGGCTGCAAGGTCGAGCACCACTGCATTAGAGGCCAAACAGTTCTGTCGGTACTTTCAGTGGGCGTCAAGACCCAACATAGGAATGAGACACCTAACACAACCGTTGAGGATCTGGGTCACGGCAACTGCAAATGAACACCTTTGGGAAAAGCATTCTCTATGAGTGTCCTCACACTGAAAACCCAGTGATGTAAACAGAGTTATTTTTGTGTTATAGTAACACTTAGCATTTATGGAATTGTCTCTCCAAAGGACTGTGCAAAGTTTTGCTATGAATGATTAATTAATCCTGCTATTATTGTTGTAATTGTTATTATTATCCCCTCTGCCACCTGGGATACTGGGGGGAATTCAAGCTCTAATACATGTCTAATTTAGATCACGGCATCAGACAGGTGCCCATTAATGCTCTTTTCTGAAAGGTCCAAGGGTCCTTTTGGGCCAAAAGAGTCATTTTCCAATTGATGCTATACTGTTGTGACCCCGCTACTGTAAGATCCCACAGTATCACAGATCATTGGCACTTTGCTTACATTGATTTTCTACCTAGATTTTTCGTGCTCCAGTTTTTCTTCAATCCCTGTCATAAATATAATATTTGTCAACCTTTTCTTGCATTTTCAACTGAACAGTCTTGTCTTTATTTTAATTATTGTTATTATGGAGGGGGGCAGTAAAGGTCATTCCCATTCACGTTGCCCACAGCCCACTCTTGTTTACAACTGCCTTTAAAACTGTTATGTAATTCATGGTTATTACTTTCTACCTATGATCAATGTTTGCTATTGACGGTATGAGTTTGATATCTATAAATATATAAATGCCAAATAACATTTAAGTAAAAAAAAAGAAGATTCGTCCATTTGTAAATATCGTTCAGCTGGCAAAGTAAATTACATTCATTCACAAGTGACTCATTTCAAAAGCTCCACACATTAGCAGCTTGTATTATTCAATTTGAGTTTTTAATTTATAACATACTCGTGGTAATGTACTCCCAATACATTCCTCACTTCCCTACCCTGTGAATGACAAAAGATGAAAGATCTTTACTGTATAAATATTTTATGTTAAACCCTTCGCTCTGCTTTATTTCTTCCATTGTCATTTCCCATTTGCAAATACTAGATGCTGACCAAAAAAACTGCTGAGCTATGTAGAAGGTATGTGTGTGTGTAGCCCTGGGGCAGCAATAACTGCTATAGGCAGGGGATGTAAGGGTGGTGATGGGGTCCAGACTTAAAAAAACAAATTTAAAGCTTGGCAGGGGAGAAGAGTAGGTTTTTGGATGTATCCTCCAGCCTCAAACCCCTATGGTAGTGTTGTCTAGATGCATTCCCAAATCTGCTTCCAGGCTAACAAAACAGTGGTCTCTTAATGTTGGACTATATGACCCCGAGTTCCCTTCCAGCCCTAGGTATTTATGATTCGAGGGCTAGATTAGTGGCACTGTATGTACCAGCCAGTCAGGCTGTGGAAGCTCAGAGTTGCATGCATGTAACCACCACCTTCGTCCCTCTGCTACTGGGTTAGTGGCAAAATCAAGCCATCCACCCAGATATGAGAGATTAGGCAGTGTACGGCTGCCCCCCACAACCCATGACCTTCCTGAGCCAGGTTGCGACTGGCGGCTCCATGCTCTGAATACTTCTTTGCACTTCCTCCTTTATCCAGTGACCTCGCCCACTTTACGAGCAAAAATGTACATTCACAAGAACACCGTAAGGGGAAACTGGTACACTTTGCACATCTGAGGCAGAACGAGAGTGTTAAATAAAGTGCGCTGCATCACAATGGAAGTCTGTGGTGGAACTGGACTCAGATCTCCTGACAGTCCCATGCATTGTCTACAAATGGGGGTGGGGGCGGGAAGCGGGGTGAAATCCAGAGACGATGCAGTGGCATGGTTGCGCCCCCCTTCCAGACCGTGCCACAGGAGCAGCAGCTGGGAACTTTCTTTTGCTGAAGCAGGTAAGCATCCCACCCACTTCCCCTCTATGATCAGCGTATGTCCCCTCCCCTCCCATTCCTCCTCTCTCCTGTCCACTGCTGCCACCCTCCCCACTGTCCCCAGCTGACTTGGGGGCAGGGGGAGCTCCAGAGCTGCTCCTTCCCTGCTCCAGATGGGCTGTGTGGGGGCCAGGCTCAGCCAGGGACAATAGCAGCAGTAGTGGGTGGGTATTCCCACCCTGGCCAGTGCCCCTGGGTGTTCCCCAACAACCAGGGAACCTGCCTGCCACTACTGCTGCTGTCCCCAGCAGAGCCTAGCTCCCCATGCCGCTCAGCTGCGGTGGGGCAGGAACGGCTCCCCCAACTCCTGGGTCAGCTGGGGACAGTAGCAGGCAGAGGAGTGGGGAAATAGCAGGGGAGGGAACGTGTCACTGAGCATGGAGGGGAAAGGAGAGAGTGCTGGGGTGTACTTGCAATTATTACCTGATTCAGGGACTCTCGCAGTGTGATCTGGCTGCCGCAGTGGGAAGGAGGCTAGGACCGGGGGGTGCAGCCAGCCCTGCAAACATTCACTGATCCCGCACTCTCCCGTGCAGAGTCCTGGATCTGCCTATGACTACTAAATCACAACCCCACCTAAGCTAGAAACAGAAATCTTTTCCAAATGATTGCTTGACAAGCACCAGATACCACCACCACCAGACATCACACTGAATCACTCTTCCCCGAGCATCTGGAAAGGCATTTCTTCTATAAAAAGACTAAGAAGTTCTAACCAACCAAGTACCTTGCGCCTCATGCTGCTAGTTCACATTTTTGTCATTAAACAGTTACTAGTCAACTCCATTTCTATGGGCTATGAACATGCGGGTATTTCACTACTGAGGTGAAAACAAATATATGTGTCTGTGGTTGTGTGTAACCCTACACACATATGGAGGAAATAATTTGGAGCGGGCTAAATTACCTTCATTATCAATCTTGGTAATTCCACTGCAGCCATTTTCTTAACTGATGTATAAAGCCCTATGAAATGAATCCTCTGAGAAGAAGATGGAAAAAACCAGACAGTGATCAATGGATTCAATTAGTTACAGTATAATTCCACCAAGATGAAAAAGATCAAGATACAATGCAACTTCTTCCATGCAACTAACACAAGTCAACAGAAAGTCCACCGCTAGTTTTTCCATACTCTGCAAGTACTAAACCAAGCGATGCACTACAAGAATGACTACGGATGGGACTCAGACAAATACCAGCAATAAACGGTGGCCGCTCCACAGGTGGAGAGTCTTCCATAGTGCATAAATAGACTAGATACGCATTATGGCTGTATTTCTTCACACGTAGGAAGCGTTATAACAACATAGTGATTTCTCTAATGACAACAAAATAAAACCTTCTTAACAGCACATCCAACCACGGACTCAAAATGCCGTCACTGCTGTGCATAGTCACAGTTTCCTTTTTAATCATTTCCACAGGTTTTTGAATTCCACTTGGTGTTTTCAGCTTTTCGGACGTGCAGCGCCAGAAAAGCAGATGCGCTTCATGGAGAGGTCATTTGAATTACACTTTGACTCAGAGCAGCACTAACTTCTCTTCCTTAGTGCTCTGCGACACTTTGCTGTCAGAGGGTCATGGAGCGTCGGCCTGGCATGGCAGCTGATGCCATTTGTGGCAGCCAGGCTTGCCAGGAGGCTGTAGCTAGGAAGGGAGAAAGGGTCATAGACTCTCAGAGGAGCATGAAGATACAATTTAGCTAATCACGTTATTAAGATACTAATCAACAATAGTACTTAGCACAGGGAAACGGTCAGTTTACAATATCTAAACAAAGCAATCTGTTTATTAAGCCCAGGACATTACACCAGGAGGAAATATGTAAATGTCATCATGTTAAAAGAAAGAAGCATGTACACAGTGGATTTTTTTTTTTCAGTTAAAGGAAATGAGATGAATGAATAAAGCTGATCAAATGATTAATAGAATCCATAATCTTAACCTTATTATTTCTAAAGCAGAAAAGCCTGTTCTGCCAAGAGCTAGCTGCCTCCAATTCATTAAGAACAATGATATTTTAACTGACCAAGATCTACGTAGCATAGTATTTACAGCAGACGTTTTATGTTTCCTGTCCCTGCAGTGAGACCAGCAAAGTTGTTGGTGGTTTGCAGTGCTAAAACCCCAGAGATGGGTGGAAAGAATTTTTAAGCAACAGATTTTGTTGCAGCGATTTTGAGAGCCCCCAGAACACAATGAAACGTGAAAGCATGACTGTTTCAAGATGTCTTAAACTCCAACCACACTGTCAATATGAAAGGGGGAAAAAAATCACATAAAAAGTTCTCACACCCTGTTGGGTTAAGAGACAGCGGGTATTAATCCTAAGGCTGCTACGCCAAGCTTCCTTTTTGTGGTCAGTCGAGAAGCCATGTGGTTGGTCTGAAGGAGTCCAAAGTCTTTTTTTTTCCTATGTTAAAACAAGAGAAAGTGGACTGGTTACACAGTCAAGGAGAAACCACAGCCAGCCTTCTCTCCTTTTGCCTTTCCCCTAAATGTGGCCTACAGCTATTCTGCTTTCCAAAAAAAGGTTTAATTTAAACCATACACCGTGCTGCAAGCTGCCACGTTTCCAAACTCCACATTCCTTTCTAATCTGTGCACTTCAGAACTGACAAATTCTGTTTCCAATGGCACCCAGACTGAACGCAACGAATAAATTACTACTAACCAACTATTACTAGATTTGATAATAACAAATCCTCCCTTCTTGTCCTTGACCTAACGTCATTTGCTAAACTTTTTTTAGCTATTATACATAATAAGCCAGGTTCGTATATTAAGGAATCGCAACGATTTTGCAAAGGGAGCAGATCTGTCCAGCACTTGAAGAAGATCCCAGCTTCACATAAATCAAAAAAAGCCGCAGAGTTACAGTGATTTACACCCGCTGTAAATCTAACCCAAGAACTCTATCGCCACCAGCATCCCTGCTTGTTACCCTATATTCTGCCCCTCTCAACATGTGCAACGCAGAGCACTCATTTATCTGAAGTTAAAAAAGCAACATGCTTTGGGGGCAAGTCCCATACTTCCTTCTCCATGAGCGTGGAAAGTCCCTTGGCAGCAGAACCAGTGAGGACATAGGCAAGGGAAGTGTAGGGTTTTGGATAGCGAGGAATGAAGCAGCTCCTAGTGTTGTGCTCCCCAGCTATTCAGGAGTGGCCTGCGTCTGGAGTCAAACTGCCCACAGTCATACTGATCATCTAGCCCACCCACAAAAATACAGTAGATAAGAGAATGTTAGGCTCAAAAATGCATAAAATGTACCGGGTTCATATTGTTTTTGGGAATGCACTTATTTTTGCACAAACAGTGATTTGAACGGACACAAACATGTACAACTTACGCTAACAGGACCCCATCCTTCAAGAAGCAGAGTGCCCTCACCTCCCATTACCAGCGAGAGGTAGCTATGCTACTCTGAAGCCAGTCAGAAGGCAGGGCAGATGCACACCTTTATAGACTAGTTAAATAAGAGAGATACATAGAGCGTAAGCTTTTGGGAACCCAAGCTCACTTCATCAGATGCTCATCTCCAACTGACATCCAAGGAATATACTTTTATGACATATATTCCTATTTACTCTACTCTCAAAACCAAGCTGTCACTCTCCAGAGCTTGCATGACAAGAGGAGGATGACTAAGTGACACTGGATCTGTTTTATACTATTGAAACATGCCAAGCTGCTGCAATACAGCCTATTTCAGCCCCTACACCTGTTTTCTGTCCAGCCTACAACCAACATACAACTCCTATTGACAACCTCAAGTATTAAAATATCAGACCTCAATAATCAAGACAATTTAAAACAATAATCCATCTCAAGGGAGGGGCTATTCTTTGGTTTCTGAGCCATCAGGGTGCACTCCAAGCTCATTTTCAGACTTTTCTACACTATTTCAAGGGCTAACAACTTACTTTTAAAAAAGCAAGGGAAAATTCACATGTAATCATTTCATTCCTGAAGCCCTAAGAAAAACACCGAGTGCCATGAGATTTGCAGTAAAATCAACAGTGTGGCAACAGAGTGTATCTTAAACCACCATTTAAATCACCAAAGAATTTAGCTCGCTGTTGGTTTTCAAGTTATTTCAGGAGTAGGCACGGATGTGTTTGCACACGAAGAAGCAGAGTCTTAGCTAGTGTAAATTGGCAAAGGTCCATTTAAGCCATTGGCTCTTCTTCTGGCTCCAAAGGGTTGTGTTTATATTGATACAGTGTCCTGGACGATCACTAGTTGAAGCTTTTTAGCCTCAGCTCAATGATTTCTGTGGAAATGGAAAGAACTTACAAATGGAATTGTTGCCAAGAGAAGTAATTTTTAGGGCCTCAATTTTCAAAGGAACATAAGGGAGTCAGTAAAGATGACCACTACTCGCTGAATTTGAAAGGAAGTTGGCTTAACTTCCTTTATGCTCCTTTAAAAATCCAAGTCCACATAGCGAACGTTTCAAAAACAGAGCGTATAAAATTGGGACTAAATAATTACCGCACTGACGCAATGCTTGTCTTCGAGCGTGGCGGTGAAACGGTCAAACTGCATCCTAGCCTAAACCTAAATTTTTCTCCCTGCTGCCGGTGCAGCTGTCCTACAACACCTAAAGTCTGAGTAAATATCACTCACCTACCCTCAGCTGTCCAGCTAGCAGATCCATAATGGGATAAGCAGGCCAGAAATGGAAAGGCAGGACAGCCTCTGCCCCTCTTTAATTTATTTTTCCATTTTGGCAAGATGTCCCAAGAGAATTAATACTTTTAAGTGGTTGCATCTTTTCGAGCCAACTTGTTCTCCTTTACTAAAACGTCAAGGACACGTATATGCGCAAATCTGAAAATGGAAAAACAACGTTAGAGGTCTGAGAGGTGCGCATCTGGCAACTTTGCACGTTTAGGATTTCAAACATTTTTAAGGTGAAACTCCCTTAGTTTCAACCTAATTCAACGCTACACCAATAATAAGTAAATTCCAGAGGGTTCATTCTCCCTTCAGTGCAGTCAATATGTCTATTAAAGCAAATTAATGCATACGGATGCTTCAGAGAAGAATAAATCATATGTAATGTAACCATTTAAAAAAAGCAATTCAGAGGCAAGGCTAAAACTCGTAATACTGTGTATTAAACTCACTGGAGTTACTCTGGATTTCCATGCAGTACCTTAGAGCTGAATCATCCTAACTACACTTAACTCCTGCTCAATCGATAATAGGCACAATTCTAATGTCTTTAATAGACGGTCTAGGGAGCAAGAGAAGGGGCAGGGAGTCTTTTCCCAGCTTTCCCACCACACCTGCACAGGAACAGGGCAGATTACAAGTCAACTGCTCCCTTCAGCATAAAGCAGAGCTACAACCATTGCACCTACCAGCAAGCATTATAAGGGAGCACATGCCGCTCCTTTCTGGAGCAGAGGGAAGCCATGCAGCAGAAGCATACTTCACTCTGCTGCAAGCATGCAGAATGGCTCAGAGCCACCACACTGCAGTGTGTGCGCAATCCACTACTGGGAGGTTCTTGCACTATGCCGACTCCCTCCGTGGCAATGGTATGGGATTTTGTATTGAAAGCGTCTCTTCAAAACAATTGCTCCTGCTCAGTGTACAAATGTGAATAATTCAGCCATTTTAGGACTGGAAAAAATAAACAGCAGAAGGGCTTAGTTTAGACTTCTGAATTTAAAATGCTAATGTCATTTTAATAATAAGCTTGTTTAAAAAGCAAAAAACCTTCGGAAACACAAATGAGCATGTGTGTTGCTAAAACTAAAATATGACCAATCAGTATTTTTTAAAAACAATTTGGTAACAAGAAAAACTGGTTCCATGCTGAGACTTTTTATGCCAAGTCTCAGCCAGAGCAAAATTTTATGGCCGAGTTATAAACCCTTGAAAATAAGGGTTTATAATAGAAACGCTGACAGACCCTTAATTATAGCAGCACTAGTGGGCACTGCTGTAATAAAGGCCACGTATTTTCCTCTTTGATCATTATTTATAGGATGAATTGGAAATCATCTTATTTACAAGTGCATGCATGTACACTCAAGTAGGTGGAGTTTTAGACTTTAAAAAAAAAAGGAAGTACAAAGTACACTGGTTAAAAAAAACAGGGGATTTACCTCCTGGTGTTCAAGCAGCATACCAACCAGAAGCTTCAGGCATTGACTAATGTTTTTACTCTTCCAGTTTGTATAAAAGGTTGAAGTTCAGTCTGGTGCAGTGCAGCATTCCACAAGACCTGCTGCCTCTTTAGGCAGGCGATTAATCACATGATCGATAGACCATATGATTAGGCACTAATAGCTGATAGGAGGAGAGAATAAACAACCATAAATTTGCTTTGTACTGAGTA
Source organism: Alligator sinensis (assembly GCF_000455745.1). Taxonomy (NCBI): domain Eukaryota; kingdom Metazoa; phylum Chordata; order Crocodylia; family Alligatoridae; genus Alligator; species Alligator sinensis. The sequence goes on along the minus strand of NW_005842244.1, from coordinate 605,356 downwards.
ATCCAAGTGTAAGAAGAGGTCAGATAATGGCCACATAAGGTCATGTTGCCTAAGGAGTCCATATGGGAAAGACGGAAGATACATACATTTTTAAATATCTTCAATTATTATTGTATTGCCGAGCAGAACTACGCTGGCTAATATGTCCCTATTATTTTAGCTTTATTGAGGCATGTGTATAGATTTAGTGCTCCATGTTAGGCTTATATCGAACAACTACCGCCCCGCCTGCACACAAAAATAGCTTCATTGTTACAATAGTTCTGGGCTAAACATCAGTTTCAGCTAAGGTTGGTGTAAATTTAATTGTCACTGGGTGGTCTAGTCCAGCAGTCTGTAAAAAGGCTGAAAACGGTGCCTTTAAGAGAAATTAAAGGAACCTGGAAGCAGTCAGGTTCTAGTTGTTGCTTTTGTATTTTTTTTTCTCTGTAGTGAACTGCTTAATTTCCCCTTTACATGCAGATTACAATGACGAGTTTTGTTGCCGTTTCTTCGGGTGTTATGAACTCACAGTATCAAGACTGGATGCTCGGCATAAAAGCTTGGTTTCAAAGGGTCATAAATCTCAGCCTCCTCCCTTCCCCCCCCCGTCATACCCTGCCTTCTTCCTTGTCTAAGGCTCTTCCCTTCCCCCTGCGTGCCCTTCTCCGTCATAAAAAATGGTCTCATCAGGACTCAGATTCAAACCAGGTTTACAGCCTTTATTTTACAGTAAACGTATCCTTTGTCTCTGTCAACAAATTCCAGAAGAAATAAGAGTGGCTAAATAAAAGGAAGGAAAAAAGGTTCAGTTCACCCATCCTCCTCCTCCCACCAACAAGTAAGGAGTTTACAAATTCTCCCTGTCAATGACTGGAAGATAAGTTACTTCATTACCTCGAAATAAAAACTTTACCAGTAAAAATATCAGTGGGCGCATTTACATGAGATGCTACGTTGCCGTAGTGACAAGCTACGGTGACAGTGACGTAGCTCATCGCTAAGGTGATGCAGCTCATCGCTAAGGTGACGCAGTGTCTGCAGACACAAACAGCGACACCGACACTACTGCGCAGTAGTATTTCCCTAGGGTTGGAAATGACCCATGCGTTACCGGGACCGTGCAACAATGGTGGTTATTGCACAGTCATTTCGTACTTGCTAAATGCTAAAGCAAGTACTAAATGGCGCAGTCAGGCACACATGTAGACGCACCCAGTGACTCTTAGCTTGGTAAGAGATGACCAATGGGCCATGTTATCAAATGTCTTCTCACAGAACATGTGAATTGCTTTTATCTCCCAAATTATGGGTGGGACAAACATCATCCTTTATGTCTTTTGCTGCTTCTAAAATCATTTCCCCCCTTCTCAGTGACATTCTGGAAATGCAGTCTTAATCCCGTTACCTACCAGAACGAGTGTACAAGAGCATTCATACCTAGCCAAAGTCTTCTGTTTTAACTGGCATGCACGCACACATATCATATGATGTTAAAATCATGTCATTGTGTCGGGAACTACTTCCCGAGGATGCTAAGCGACTCAGTTTGAAAATGGAGCTCTGCTTCAGGTAGCAGGTAAGCTCTTTGGTTTCAAAGAGACTGCAGGCTGAGTGCTAAGAACAATGCAGAACAATTCAAAACCACTGAAGTGCTGCAAGAACTGAACATGCACTTGAGTTTCTAAGCGAGCATGTGTGCTGTAGCCCACTGTAAAATTCATAATTGTTTCTGATGCATACAATACTGGGCCTCAGAGGAGCAAGGTCCTCAAATTCCACTAAGGACAGTAGTATAATGTCTCTTGAATGCTTTGCTTTTGGGGGAAATTGCTTCTATTTTTGAAACTAGTAATTCCACCTTTTGATCTTGAAGGACCTTGAGGCCTGCTACATTAAAAAAAAGAAAGGCCACATCTACCACTTGGAGCCAAACCCAGGGATTTACACCTAAAGCTCTTTGTACTCTTTGTCACAGGTCTGCCATTGCCTAATTCAGTGGTTCTCAACCATTTTAGATTTGAGGCACCCCTAGATAGACTCAAGGCACTCCTTGGAAAATGCCCATCTTGGTTTTCCCTTGTTGTTTGACTGCAGAAAAATAACAGGGCAATTTTTCTGTTGCAACGCACTAGAAAGATTACAGCAGGTCAGAATGTTTTTAACACTATGGATTCCTCTTTGAAATCTCTGGGTTTATCATGCGAATCATGATTCATACCTAGCAGTGCTAACACACCCCATGGCACCTTTGAAAGGATCTCAAGGCACCCCAAGGTGTTGTGGCAGCCTGGCTGAGAATCATCGGCCTAATTTATTCTGTCAAGTACTTATTCAGGGCTGCAATAATAATAATTATATGTTATTAATAATTATACTATTAATAATAATAGTAATAATAGGGTTGCTTTGCTTTGAGCTAACAAGAGCACTATTTTCTTTGTTTACATACGTTTCCTTGCAAAACACTCCCTTTGTGAAACAATGGTCTCTCTTCCTCCAGTTGCTTCCCGGGAGTGCTCTGTGCAGAGAAGTCTCCTGACGGGAGCTTACCTTACTCAGCATGTGAGAGCACAACCTCCAGCACTATCACTGAAGGGAAGACTTGCGTCTAAGAAACGCCTGAAAGTTTGATTTGAAAACTACATTTCCAGTGTATATAAGGTCATCTTAGTATAACTGTCTAATCATTTGTTGGTTTTGCTATGAAAACTCTGTCATCTGACATATAACCTTCATCACCATTTTCATAAAAAAAAATTCACAACTTTTTATAACTCTCACTTGTTCTTAGCAACAACAATTCAAGATCTCTTTACACTTCAGCTCACTTCAACAGTTGTCCAACTTTGCTAACTATGCCCAATACATTTGTTTTAAATGTTAATTTAAACTTTAAATGTCTAAGAGTTAAACATTGCTCTGGGTGCTGAATTCATTCTGAAATACCCTGTACATCTCTATTTTCATCATAAATAAATACCAAAGAATTAACTGGGGTTATTAACAAAGAATGGGTAATAAAAGAGAATCCATATTGGAATCACTTCTAACTGACTATAACTAATCTATCCTTTCAGTTGTTGTCAAAGACTCATTTTGGAGTAGGTGATGGGATATACATGCGTGTACATATCTCCCCGCCCCCCGCGTTTCAAGTGAAGAGGGTTGTTATTCTGCAATGTGAAATCTCACGTGCTCTTCAAGGATACTGACATTTATTTAATTAATTTCCCTCCCCAACTTACACAATGGGGCTGTATTCAAAAATGTGCATGAATAATTCAGATTTTAAAACGGCATTATTACAAAAGATGTCAAGTTCACACACTGTCAACACTAATAAACTCCCCAACCTGCTAAAATTGAGACACCCTCCCCCTTCCTCATCCCTCAGCTCACCCCTCAAAGAAAGCCTAGGCAACACCAGCTGGAGCCTGCAATGTGGCCCGAATGCCGGCAAACTCTGCTTCTTGTTGGAATAAGCTCCAGAGTCAAGGCCCAGCCTTTAAGAATGCAGTCCCATACTGCAAAGGGCCTGTCAGCTCAAACGTTCCAGCTGATCTCTGCTCCTAGGATAAGTTGGGAGAGAGAACTAAGCTCCCAATGCATGAAGGACACACACTACAATGAGCCTTATAGTTCAAAACCAACCCTTTATTACTGTTTACTGATGTTGTCATGCAACCCCAAAAGGTTCACTGTGGTATACAACCCCAAGTCAAGACACAGCCGCTTCCCTGAGCAGCATACAATCTAATTTAAGATTTGAAATAAGTGAGTCAGGCAAGCACTTGGAGGATGGCATGACAGTATGATGGTCACATTGTTCCAAGGACAGCTATTGCAAAACTATCTGAAAGTTTTATATGTGCAAACCAAGCTGTCACAATGGGCCTCCCGACCTTGTAGGATTGACCCCTACCTGCAAGCTCCACATATATTCCAGACCACAACTTTCCCAAAACATACTCTGCTGTCCTCTGCATAACCCAGTGAAAGTTCATCCACACTAGGCGTCTCAGTGTATGAAAGCAAATGGCACAGGGAAATCTTTCCTAGGCTGTGCTCCAAGGCTGCCTGTACATATTCTTAGGGGTAGGAAAGGGGGGAGGGCACTTTAATTAGAGTGATTCCCAGACAGTCGCTCTAATTAAAATGCCTCACCATTATATGCATTTAAAATGATCATGGGATGCTTTATCTAAACCTCATTCGATAAGGTTTAGATATAGCACCCCACAGCCATTTAAAAATGTGAGGGGGCTTGATACACATGACGCTGCAGCGATGCTGGGGTGTTCTAATTAGAACACGGAGCAGACTCGATTAATTGTTCAGGACCATTAATGCTCAGGACTTTGTGTTCCACCAGCATACCAGAGATGCATTAATGGTCCACAGCATACTCTATAACAGCGTAGTGCTAAATAATTACAACATCTGAAAGAATTTGAGTATTTCTCTCACATTTAATACAAATGAAAGGAAAGATGTCATCAAAATAGTCCTTGGGAGAAATTCTGCCTCGGCATATTCATGTGCTACCTCCACTGGCAGGCATTTATCTTAAGACTTCAAAAAGGTTTCTAAAGTGTTTACAACACTGAAATGGGGAGGCATCCCAAATCACACATCTGCAGAGGAGAGAGTTAGGAGGAGAGGCAAGGAGACATTGCTAAAGCTGGAGTAAATGCTGGGAGCCTTAATTAATGTTTTCCAAACTCTCTGAGCTCCTCAGATGGAAGGCATTATAAACTGGCAGTGTGTTATCCATTATTTACATTTAAAAGAGAAGTATACAGATTTTTTACATGCATTTAAACAGACACTTCCATCCACCGTGCCAAGGGTACAGAGTTTTAACACGTACCATTAGGAAGGCTCTTTCTTGGGTTTGCTGAGGTATAAGAACGTACATATCCTGACACAAAGAGCTACTTAAGGTACAGATTAGAAAGGAAAATGACTTTGCCTGCATCATCATACACGTTTAATTTTTTGCTAATGCTGAGAAGCAGAGCAGCATGATTTCCTGCTGGTCTCCTGGTACAAACAGGACAAACCTGGCATTTACATTTCCACCTGGACAGCATAAGAAGAGATCAGGAGAGCAAGAGATAATCATTTAAGACACCTGTAATCTACTCTCCTCTCTCTCCTACTCTCCTTTTACATGGTGCCCTGCCTTGACCTGGCATGCGAACTACCAAAGAGTAGGAAACACTATCAAAGAGGTTCACGAACCATAAATGTCCAAGTCATAAGCTTATCACAAGGACGGTCAGGAAAAAAATCCTCCTTGACTGATTATAGAGCATTATTGAACATGGGTGGGATCTCCCCCATGGCAGGGCCAGCACAAAGACTAGACAGGTCCCGTTCAAAACAACGTTGTTCTGTATTAGTGGAAGGGAACTGAAGTATTTGAAGAGAGCATTGGGAGCTGATGTATTTGAAGAACACGGCTTAGTGTTTGAAATAATTATCACAGTTAACATACTCAACTTTCCCACCACATTTAAGAGTGTCATGAAATCAAAGAAAGCTTCTGTGTGGTAGCTGGGCCCTTTCTGTCTTGGGAATGACTGGCGGGCATCACATGTCAGCATGGCGGTAGCCTATGATGCAGACGTATACTGGGAAGGAAGTCTTCCTGTTATAAGTACAACTAAGTAGTGTGTAATGTCAGGATTTTGTATTATTGATGCTTCAGCAAAACATTGTGGATCCTCAGAGGGTCAATTTATCATTCAGATTGTCAACACCCAACGACATGTTAGTTTTTGCTATCCAACGCTCTCATCCTCTTCTACACACATAGTGGCGGGGGGGGGGGGGGGGGGGGGAAACAAAAACAACCCAAAGCAAAAAGGCTGTTGCCAGGGATGGACCCTGGAGTTGGCGAATGAGATCAAATGCAGCTGCCCCCCTTGGATGGATGCAGTTAAATCAGTCATGCCTGAGGGCAGGCTGGATGGTAAGGAGCCAATCATCTTTGAGCAGGCACAGATAATTAAATCATCTTATTGCAGGGCAGCCCACATTAAGAAGCTCATCGGGTTGCGTGTGGCCTCTTGCTGTGGCCACCCGTGAGCGAAGTCTTGCCGAGATGCTAGTACACAATTAAGACAAATTGTGTGGCTGAAGATCAGACTAGAGCACTGCCAGTGCCCTTGTCTGGAAGCTCTACTGAAGAATGAAGGGCACATGTGTGTGGGAACGAAGGCTCAAACAGAGCTCCTAGTGAACAATGTGCCAGTGTTTGCTGCCAGAACACACTCTTCACTTGAGCACTTGGAGAAAACAAACTGCTTAAAACCATAGTTTACCCCCATTCGATTGCTCTTCGGAGTAGCTGGAACTTCAGGATACTTCTCCTCCAGCTAAGTTTATCACTGAAAATATGCTTCTTGTTAAAGAAACTATTTAAAATGTAGAATCTAAAATTAAGCAAAAATAGCAGACAGTATGTTCAGCTTCAAATTTTGCTTGTACTCAGCCAAGTATACCATAAACAGAAGGCAGAACTGACTATTTTTATCTTAACAGCCCTTGGGTGATTAAAATTTGGGGCCAAAATAAACAGTTTTCCCCTCTCCTTGCAATAAAATATCTGACAGGGGCTTAGAGTCTTTTTATTTTTTTTAACTCTCTTCTTAACTATTATTTATTTATATTACCAAACTGCTCAGAGGTCCAATGAGATTAGGGCTCCCTCGTGATGGGCACTGGACAGACCCCATAAGACGACACAGACAATTACCAGGAAGATCTTACGATGGAAGTAAAGTCAACACATGACAAGAGTGCATGAAACAGAAGGAAGGAACGGGCAGAGAAATAATGCCATAAGGACTGTGTAGATGTGCTGGCTGGCAATGTAAATAAACTACTGATTTCAAACCCTTTTATCTGATTTTACTTCTAAATCCAAGTACACAGAATATATGAATGAGGTCTGTAAAACCCGCTAGCCATCCACCTAGTCGTTTACACTCACAATTAACACTAACATTAACACTCACAATTAACAGTAGAGGTGGGTCTTAGGGACGTATTTGAAGAAGGAAAGGGTAGTGGCCTAACAGATTAATTGAGGGAAAATGATCCATGGAAAAAGGCACAGAGATGCTTCTGGGAGATGAGGACAAATGGGCCCTGAAAGCTGGCATTAGGGGTAAAGTAAGAGATAAGTACAAGGACAGAAGAATAGGAAAGAGCTCTCCTTTAAAACCTTACAGGTAAATGCCAGCTGACACTGTCAAGAAGCAGGAGTTTGCAGGAATAGGAAAAAGGATGCTAAGGTTAGAATCAGGGGCTAAGAAGATACTCTTGGTAGCTGCATTTTGAGTGGGCCTGAGAGGAGCAATGGAAGATGTACATAGACCAGACTGTGCTGCAGGCCCTCTCAGATCCTGTCCTGAGCACCCTCCTCATCTGTATTTCTGTAGCATCTTTCAAACAGGCATGCAGGATTTCATGTTTATTGAAATGAAATGCAAAAGGTTTATACATATCTTCCTTGGCAAGAACCACCTCCAACTGTGAGTGACTTCTGGTCAAACTCCCAGTGAAAGGACCAGAGTGGAAGTTCTGTCAATACCCAAAACAGTGCCTTGCAGACATGGAATAAGGGAGGTCCATGTCTACAGGGATCTTACAGTCAAGGAATCTGATCCTTTACTTCTGGCACGAACATGGGTAATACACAGACAAAAGAGTTGGGAAGGCAGCAAATACCATAAAAGCAGGGAGGGGTGGGATTCAGAGTTTGGGAAACAACCATGTTACTGCAAAATTTCCATGTCAGTTCTTGTTTGATCTTTAGTTAAAGTCTACAGATATTAAGCAACTGATTTGACTTTCCGCTTGTATGGAACAGCCATCACTGGCAGGGGAAAACAGCATCAAAGAAGACCCATTTCTTTTTCGCGCCATCCTTGCTTCCCTAACATAGGGTTTAACTCTGGTCACCTTTTAGCAGCTATGTTCAAGAGGATGTAAGGCTATTCTCATTATTTTAGCCTCATTTAGGTGAAATCATTGTTCATAATTTGCAGGCGCTGGGAAGATTATCAGGGTGATTACTTTAGTTTAGCATGTTTACATACACACTGTGTCAGCAGAAAGTGTTTCTTACTACTGGAAGACAGTTGCATGTGCAATAAACAAATAGCCTTTGACATGCCGGTTAATTACATCAGTTAGCTACTATCACACATGCATGAATGCCACGCTAATGAAAACACTCTGGCATGCAAAATGGAATATATCAAGATGCGGACGTGCCTAATCCTGCAGACAGTCTGTGTGGTTCCACGGTTGTTGGTTGTAGCCGTGTTGGTCTAAGGACACAGGCAGGCAAGGTGCTTTGGGGAGATGTGCTATCTCTTATTAGACCAACTTCATAGTTAGAAAAAACGTTCTTTGCAAGCTTTCGGGCACAAGCGCCCTTCTTCAGGCATAGGGAGACTCTTCCTGGAGAAGGATGTTTGTGCCCGAAGAACATTGCAAAAAACATTGCAAAGAACATTTTTTCCAACTATTTAGTTGGTCCAATAAAAGATACCAACTAAATAGTTGGAAGACACCTACCCAAAATAGTCGGAAGGCACCTACCCAAAAAACCTTGCCTGCCTATGTGGTTCCACTGCATTTAATGGAGCTCTCCAGCTACTCCTACATGGAGTCTATCTGAATTAAATGGGATTCCACGAAGCATAAACTACCCTGGTGAGCCTCACTTTGTAGGATCAGGACTTGGAGAAGATGAGGTTTTCCGCTGGGGCTAGTCTTATCCCCAGGGAAGGGAAACGAACCACCTGTCGGATGCCTGGTCCTGCAGTGCAGTCAGTGGAAGTTTTGCCATTCATTTCAATGGGTATACAGGATGAAGTCCTGGAGAACCTATTCAGTAAGGTACATGATTAAATTAAGTATTTGCTTAAGTGTTTTATTGAACAGGAATGGCCACAAGCATAGCACCGAAGTTATGTATGTACTGAGACCGTTGCCAAAGTAGGACCTACAGCTTTGTGGTTTACACTGAGGAAACTGCTCAGTCATTTTTCAGCTCTCCAGTAGATACAGAGGCAGTTCTGCTCTGTGGAGGCTTCTTAAGGCCCTGGCCCTCCAGGAGTCCCCACGTGCAGCCATGCAGGGGCACCCCAGGTCTCTTGTCACAAAGAGGCTGCTCACTTCTTGTGTGGGCCTAGTGTGCCAATTGTGCTGTTAGAGGCTCTGCCCTGGGCAGCACCAGAGATAGAAGCTGGAATAATTCCATTATTCATACATGAAATCTCTAATGCATCATCAAAAGCAGGTGACCATCTCATCCTTCAATTATGACATATTTAAAGGTATGCTAGGCAGGTCTCCAGGAAACAGCCTTATGCATTGCCTGGGATGCCCTGATACACCTTTTCTATCTCTAATGTCTGCACAACTTTTGATGGGATGGTTCTTCGAAGACAGCTGCTTATCTCTGCAAAAGGAACCTAAAATGCTATCCTTCTAATTTGGCAGTATTTTAAAGTAACTTTGCATTAATACTGGACAGCCAACATGGCTGCACACAAAGTGAATGCCAGTGGCAAATGGGGCCCCTGATTTTTAACTTATGAACTTATTTTCTTTCAGCTACCTGGGCTCGTTGCCACCTCCCAGCTCTTAAAAGCTCTAGGTCTCTCAATAAAGAAGAAAGACGCCTTTTTGTTGTCAGCCAATAACTTCACACACCGCTAGCATCAGCTTTAGTGCACTGACAATCATCACGTCTGTTTTCCACAAAGTCCTTGCACGGTAATCTACTTGGTTATATTTTCACCAATGAAATGTATGACTAGCTCTTCCAGTGGCTTATTTTAGAGTGACATAAGATCTTGCTTTGTAATTACTTCCACAGCTAAATAGCAGGTTCCTATCAAATGTTAAACTTTTATGGCTGCTGAAAAATATTCCCTGACCAAACTTGCCACCAGCTTGGTTTGAACTCTCTTTTACATCTGAGAACTTAGTCCAAGTTTAGGATAAAGACTAAATGAATGCCAGATATTTACCTACACAAAGAAGACCCCTACTTTGTTCAGCCCAGAAACCTTCAAGTTGAAAAGTAAAGAACATTTCCCTCCCCACAAGCATGAATAAAAACCATGTATTGGAAAATAAAAGTTTTTAATTAAAATTGGCATTTCTAAGCTTGCCGTTGGTGGAAGGCCTCGTTAAATAAATGACATCATTTCTGACCCTGGCAGCATAGGAGCGTAATGAAGGACTATAAGCAAGCGTGTGTTTGTTTTTGGCACGGGTTTAGCAATCATAAAAAGCATGCTTGTGTTTACAAATTAAGGACTTGCTTGTGCCCGAGGGGCTCAGTCCTGACTCGGGGGGAGGAGGCACCCCGGGGACTCCATGACATGCCACTGAGGACAGCGCAAAGCCAGGCCTCCTGCACAGCACTGTTTCTATCCCGTTTTATACCCAGCCCTTGCAGAAGTGCCAGTGCCAGCACCCAGCAGGTGGCACAAACTCCACCCTCTCTTCACACCCACAGCATCCGCGAGGGTTCGAGGTGGTGAGGCATCGAGCACTTGCTCCTGCAACGGCGTTTGCAGAACTCCCACCTCCTGGGTCCTGAGCAATGTGATACAGTTTGGGGATGTGACCACAGACCCTCCCCATTTCCACTCAGGTGGCAACACCGGGGAAGCGTTCAGCTATAGAAGTCGTTTAAGCAGGGTCCCTGGGCCATGGCATGACATCCCCCACCTGCTCTCTAGGTTTTCCTGTGCGCTGTGCTGTTTAGGTTACCCATCCTTACCCCTGCCCTTTCTCTGTCCTTCCAATTTAATACTCTCCTAACAAAATCCACCTTAAGGGTTTATGCAATCCCTGCTCCATCCCCTCAAAGGATCATGGCACTAGCACTGCTCTTGGCTCGTTCTGCTTGTGTTACACACCTTTTGCTTCACCTTCTTAGCTATTCGGACTGCAAGGTGTTTGGGGCAGGGACTGCCCACGTCTGTACAGTACAATGGGCCCCGCTCCCCGCTGGCACGACTGTAATAACCAAGCTAACAGAGTACTACAAGTTAACTGCAGGAACCTTAAATTGTTCTTTGAAGCAGAGAAAATCTTTTGTGTTTCTTCAGTGCCCTGACCAGGGCCCGCTTTAATAGATAACCGTAGTAATTGGTTAATTCCAGAGACAATTTTTAAAAGAAAAAGAGGAGGTGCAAGGCACAAGCAAAGAGACAGATCAGCAACCAATTTGAATGGCCAAATATACTTACTCTTCTCTTGAGAGGAAAATTGCAACTGATTGTCCTCTAGATCCACATAAAATCCTCATCCCAGGATGACACCTCATGAACCAAATGCAACTCTGCAATGTCCTGTATTTAATTACAATTTACTGATTACCTGCTACTCAGCAGCATCTATCACAATCGAGATCAAATATCACTGTTTTGATGTTTCCATCTCTGGATAAAGCAACAAGATGCTCTGAACACTAACAGATCCTTTATTTACTTTAAACAGCTTTTATGTCCTGGATTTAATCTCACTGTACCTGTGGGGTGTAATAGCTGACCATTCATTCAGGGTAAATGAGAGGACAATTAAGTGCCCCCTTATTTAGGAATAGCCAAACCAATAGAGAGCTCTTCCTATCCTTCTTGGTAAAGCTGAGCAGGCTATACTATAAAGCCTGGGGATGGAGGAGGCTTCCTAGGAACTGGTACAGCAAACAAACCACAGGGGTATCGACTGGTGGACCTGTGCCAGAGAGAAGCAGGGGCAGAAAAAAAGCCAAACCCTGGCAACATAGGACTAAGAAAAAGCTGAGAGTGTTTTTGGGCTGAGTGCTGGCTGAAAGGGGCTTGGAGCTGCAAGCAATTATCAGGGTTGCATCAAAGAAACAAGACCTCCATCCTCGGGGATCAGTGTAGGTGTTAAGTGGAGTCACGCGTGTGCAATCCCGTTGTTGGGGTATAGGTAAGTCTTTGCAGTGCTGCAGGTGGCTGGTAATCCCATGCTTTAGGACTTCTGCTGGTTGTCTGTAGGGGCCAGGAAGGAATTATTTTTTTCCCTTGTGAATGCTACTGCCCATTGCAGGTAGATTGTGGGACTGTTCTCTTATCTCTGAAGCACTGGGACACTGGCCAAAGCTAAGGCTGGCTTTTTTCGGGATGTGCTGATGCTCCCACCTGTACTTAGAAAACCGAGAGTTAGAAAGTCTTGCTCTTTCCAGATGGAGCTCTACCAATCTTCTGATTGCCAAGTTAGGGGTCAAAAAGAAATTCTTCCCCAAAGTCAGACTGGCACTGAGCGTGAGACGTTTTGCCGTCTTCTGTAGTGCAAGGACTGGTTTTCTTTCTACGACCTTCTGAGCACCAACTACTTCCCTGCCATTGCAGTGGCATGACAGTGGCAGTGCCCTCATCTCCCCTGCATGTTATAAGGGGTGCTTGGTGACCCAGAAAGTCCTTCCTCATCCCTGTGTTCCTAGTTTCTCCTCCAAATGAAAAAACCCTGCAACTTCCCAGTTTGCCTAACTACCTGCGTCAAAAGGGAGCAACACTGCTGTCAGCACTGGGATTCACTTTAATCAGAAAGAAACTCTTCTGTGGTGCTCCTATCAAACCAAAATGGAAAAAAGGACAGTAGTGCTTGCATAAATGAAAGGTAGACAACAGAAAATGAAACAAAATAGGCACCTACAGCCTTCATCAAAGGAATTAAAGTAACAACTGGAGCTTTCCAAAAAGGACTGAGAGGCGACCTGCATTTGGAGAGAAAATCTTTGTTGGAAAAGTATCTATAAAGCACATGAACAGACAGAGCAGATCAGCCACAGAGGTCCTGCTCTAGAACAGCAGGCTGCATTACAGAGGTGATGCTGGCTGCCATGCACCAGAAGCATGTCCATGAATTGGGGAAGACCTAGAAAGCAATGGCTAACTAGGATGTTGCTACTACAGATAAAGACATAAGGAACTGAAAATAACCTAGAGAAGCAAATCAGAGGGCTGCAGATCATACCGGAAAGCCTGGATGTAGAACTAGGCCACCCAGAGAACGTGGGTAAAACAGGACTTTTGCAGAAGTTTTCTACCCTATATGCAAGGGGCGAGAACAGGTCTTAATGGGAGAGAATAGGTTGTTTCAGCTCAAATAAGACAAAATATCCCTGAAAAGCTTACGTAGTTCACTGCAACAGCATAATCCAAGTGAACTGGATGTCTGGGGAAACGAACAGAGGGCAATCTTTAGCAGCCAATTTGAGTGGCCCAGTTCTGACGTTGCTGGAAAACTTACCCCCAAGAAAGACACTGAATGGTTTATATCTGGCATAAGCCTTTGATATACAATTTGGAACCAGCCATCAATCTGACCTGGCCAAGACACAGCTGAAAGCTTGAAGAAGGAAAGAGGAGACTCTACCTGAATTGGCAGAAGATACAAAAACTTGGCATACCCAGATACCTACAGGGACTTCTGGGCTAAGTTGGCAATGGACCAACTTTAGCCACTCGGCTGGCTGAGGACTTGCAGCTTAAGTTCAATGAAAGGAGGCCAAAGACCCATCAAGAGGACGTGGAATTTATTATCAAACTTCCTCAAACTAGCATTAGTGAGGATGACAGAAGCCTGTCACCCTGGACTGTAAAAGGAAAGTTATATGTCCAATATAGATGAGGAAGGGGATTGTAATGATTTATGCATTTCTGAACAACTAAACAAAGTGACAGCATTGATTTGTGAAACAAAATAAATTAGCAATAATGCAAAAATTAAGGGAAGCAGTTACACACTGTCAGTCCAAAAAAACTGGCCCCAAAAGTCATTGTTATAAATCTATGGTGGACCAGTACAGCGCATCATAAGTGTCTGGTGAAATTCCCTTACCTAGTTCAGGAAATGGAGGAATGTGAAGCAGAGGGAGAAAAATCAGCATGCACAGGGATCATGCCCCACTGTTTTATTTAGAGCTGAGCTGCTAACAACAGTAAAGTGATTTTGACTACTGAGTATATAAGAGAATCAGTGAAGTTCCTCAGGGTAGCACCAACCAGCGTTCCCTCTAAGCTGCATGGTGTGCGTGGCCACGCGGGCATGCTCATGCCACCCTGCCAGGCACGCCTGTGCAGCCATGCATGCCGCGCAGCTTAAAGGGAACGCTGGCACCAATTGAAGTTATTAACATAGAATTTTTTTGGACTAGACATGTTTAAAAGGTGTTATTAGACTCAAATGGAGAGTGCAAATGGGGAATATGCTCCCATCCAAAAATTAAGAAGGTTGGGTTTGAATTCCAGCAAGAAGTAATGATAGCCAACACAGTGGACAGGCTAATAATCCATTTGGATTTCATTATGGCTAATAATTGTGTGATAAATGCCAAGAAATGTGGCTTACATTTTCGGGTTCCATAAATCTCCTTCAGATATGTGGCCCAAGTGAAACAGATGATTTGTAGTGTTTTGCAGTGGGTTGCTGTGACTGAGTTTTCCTACAGAAATTATTATAAGAGCCACCTGCCATGGTAGCTTTCCAGCTAAGGGAAGCTGAAGATTGATGAAACCTGTTTTGAGACTCAGGCTTTTAGGGGAATCTTAGCTGCTTTTGTTCATATAAGAGAGAAACTGAGTCCTTTTCATTTGCTGAACGATATGACAGGCAGTAATTAGTAAGAAAGGGAACCCTGGTTACAAAATAACCAGTGGGTCCAATAAATGTTGCTACATAAGAAAACTATAAGGGGGCATGAGTACAACTGTTTCTTTTGAACTTGTTCCCGTGCTGTGCTATCTTCTTAAAAGAGGAATAGCAGAATAGTCCAGGAGACCATCGGATTAGGAATCAGGAGTTTTTCTGGAACTGGGCTGGTGTAGCATAAAAACCGACACTGGAGGACAACAACCCCATTAAACAGCCAGCCACCTCATCACGTACTATGAACAAAGAAGGTAGAAGTGTTACAGTGAGGCATTAGGAAGGCAATCCTTAGCTCTTTCACAGGCTTCTAGTTAAGAAGAAATATTGATGCACCAAGTTCGAGATGTACCCTAGAAAACTAAATGTCATTTCCAAGGGTTCTTTGAGATTGTGATGAACAGATGATGCCCTGGCTGCTGATAGTGGGTTCAATCTGTCCTTCCACTTGAAAAGCTCACTGCTAATTGGTCCAGGATATGACTCCCATCAAAACAGATGCATCACAGTCATTTACACACGAGGCTTAAATGGCTATTAGTGATTGTTCCCAGAGATAATTCACAGGCACTTAATGCGAGACAATGGGCTTGTCCATCAGCGAGGTCTGAGGTTTGCTGCGAGAACAGCCAAATCCAAATCTAGCCAGTTGCTTTAGTGCCACAGTGCACCTTTAAAGTGTGCTCTAGCACGGGAAACTGGATTTCAAGGACAAAGAAAGAAACTGCTTTCACAGCAGGCCAAGGTCTGGGGCTATGTGAAGCGGGGGCTTTTGGCTAATGCAGTGCCCCAACCGCACGGTAACAGTTAATTGAGAGGCTGCTGGAGGGGCATGCCTCTCTCACCCTGGTTGTTGAGATACCATCTCAGTGCGCGCTACAATTTTGAACAAGAACTGGTACATTCACAAATGGTCTGTGATAAGCATAAGGCTGCCAAGCTGAAACTCATCTCAAAGAAATGTGAGTGTTTCATAAAGAAGCAATTTACCTTGCGCACACATAAGTGAGAGGGGAATTTCCACTGACAAAATAAAAGTGAGGCAGTACAGACCTCCCGGTGTCCCAGACCGATCCCCAGATCAATGCAATTCTGCTCCTATGTCTGAGTTTGCCAACAGCACAAAACAACTGTATATGTTGTGTAAGAAAGACACCATTTCAGTGGCCACCAGAGTGCAATTTAGCCCTTCCAGAGGTGGAGAAGACTCTTGCTTTGAATGACTCATCTTCCAAAGCCCCATACGCACCAAACACAGAGGCTTAGTGCTTAAGGTTTGGGAGCAGACTGAAGACTATGGAGGCCTTGAGAAGGTGATGAGTTATTACAGAAAAAGTCAAAGGCAGATCAAAGAAGAAATTGTGAATCCAAAGAGTTTAGCAGGCTTGTTAGATTGCAGGAACACAACCTGCCCCTGTAATCAGATGGGGGTAGTAGAAAGATTCAGCCATGACTCCAGAGGCTCAATTGGCCACTTCTGCATTCACCAACCCACCCTATGCCCTTGGATGGCTTTCCAGAACACCCGCCAATGAAAAACATTCTTCACCCTACCACTCCTTGTGTTTAGGCTTGAACTAAGCACTCAAGAAATCTCCTGCGTTGAATCCCTGAACAGGAAAAAAAATTGTGGACTATTTTGATCAGTGCAGGGCAACCTTTTTGGCAGAAATGCCACAAATTAGACCAGGACCTTATCTGAGTGCCACTCTGATCCCTTACCCCTGCCTGATCTGCTGTTCTGCTTTCTGTTCCCTGCTATGCTCCCTACCTGAGCTACTGCTCTGCTTTCTGCTTCCTGCCCATGCCATTTGTGGCATGTGCGCTGCAGGTTGCCCCCTGATTTAGAATACATAGGGACCTTACAAACCAAATCTCAAAAGCGCCATCTCTTTCCCGTGGAAAAATTGAGGTTAGCCTATGCTAAAATGAAAAGACTAGAAAATAAATGCATATTAAGATTGGGGACGAGGCTTCATTCCATAGAGGACAAAGGACAATACAAGATCCAAGCTGGATAAACCCTTAAACTTTGCCTTAAGCAAACTTACTTGAATTAATAAAGTGGTCTATAGGACCTAGGACTAGACTCAGTTATCCATAAGTCTCATATGACAATTACAAGGGGAAGAAGACTTAAGTGAAGCTATCACCCAAACCTGAAAAGGTGCTGTGGAAACTGTAGCTAGGGAAGTGAATCCCACAAAAAGAAGAGAAGAGTCACAGTCTGGCCTAGCCAGCAGATCCTAGAAACAATCCGTAACAATTGGGCACTCACCTGAAAGGCAGTCATCAGGTGAAAAAAAATGTGTCCAAGATTGAACACTTGAGATGGGAATATAATTAATGTTGGTCAGCGATGTGAAATACCTGAGAGAAAGACACAAACTATGTATTTTCTTTCTATTTGGGGCAGATGTTGAAGTGAACCCATTCGAAGCTCCACTGGGCTACCAGGCAGAGATAAATGGAGGGTTGTTGGCATGGACTGGACTAATCCTCACTGAGATTGGGTGGCATAAGCCAGACTTCCACTCTAAGCGAGGGAGCAGTTCAGTGTTTCTTTGTTTAGTAATAGCTGAAACAATAATAGCTGAAGCTACCGTTCAGAAGACAGATCCATATGGCAAAGCTGAGCAGAAACCACGGTATTGGAGGGTTACAGGCATGGGAGGTGGGGGGGTATGTGTGCATGCATGTGTGTGTGTGTGAGAGAGAGAGAGAGAGAAGTATCCCTGAGCAGCACTAAAAGAGCTTCTGGCCCGAGTGCCGGCTGCAAGGAGGATGGAGATAGGAGCAAAGAAACTGTCTCCTGCTGTGTTCATGGAAACAGGATTTGGGACATTCTTTGTAACTAAGCAGGACTGCATCAAAGAAACGCTGGGCTCCATCATCGATTTCTCCTCCTAATGGAAGCAATCTGCAGCACCCAGAATTTTGACCACTCTGATCAAAAAAGGTTAATGCAGCCTTGGACTTTACAGCAGCGCAGCACTCAAGACCCCACCAATTTAGGTCTTCCCGAGGAAGCTGGAGTCATTGAAATATCTGTTGGCTTGAGCTAAAACACATCCAGAGGCAAATGCAATAAAACAACGGTGGATTATATCCCTTCAGCAGCCCTCCAAATTAAAAGAGAGAGAGAGAGAGAGCATAAACCACAGATTATGTCTGTTGGCGGTTTTCTTGATAAGCTCTGTTACAAAAACAATACTAATGAATGTAAGGGACATCCTCTGTGTGGGGTGGCTGCTTGACCGCATTTTGTCTGCATGTGGCTGATTTCCTAATTCGCTGCCAAACCCAGTGGCATCATTCACTGTTAGGGCTTTTCCTTCATCTCTTCTCCTCTCCCTTTGGCTGTCCAAGGCAGTCAATATTTTACTGAACCTGCATGAGTCAGCAGTAACTGAAGGAAAGTACTGAAGAGAGAATAAAAATGCCATCACTCTTTAACTTTCCCTTAAAAGTATTTCAGGGTCATTTTATAATGTGTATGTACAAGTCTTGTAGTTGGGGGCGGGGGGGGGGGGGGCGGGCTGCGGGGGGGGGGGGGGGGGTCGGCGGTCTGCAGTAACTCTTTTTCTTTCCATATTTCCACCATATGATTATTTTTCCAGTTGATTCAGCAATCCATCTAGCTTCTGTGTTTGGCTCTGGTGTTAATTTACTTCTCACTAAAGTCTTAGCGACACCCCTTTATCCTCTCCAGACTCTTTATTAACCCTAACGTTGATTGCATTCCCAGGGCATGTACTGGGTTGCATATAATTTGTCTAATTAAATGTAAAGAAGAGATTTTTCATGGAGCACCATTTTGTCCTTTCCCTTCATACTTCATGCTGTGGACTTTAATGAGGACCTAAAACACCATCTTAACTTGGCTTTAGTTTCAGCCCAGATGAGCTTTGCTTGTTAACACAGTCTTCACTTGTCAGGAAAAATAGCTGTATTAAGGTCATGGAATGCAGAGACTCTGATTAAAGCTAATCAAGGAAGAAAGCCAGACTGAAGCACTGTGAATCAAGCTCTAGTACAACATGTTTAACATAACTTACTCTGGCCTATCTGTTAAAAGCATATAAATAAGATCATGTTACTGAAAAGAATGCCTAGACAAGGGGAGCATATACTATAACTTGTATACTGCAATGTATCACTACAATTCAACTCAAACAACACTTTATATAAGCAAGCAAACATTTCAGTTCGGCTAGGATCATTTTATTTAACTAGCATCTTAATCTTTAGAAGATACGACATGCGGCGAGTTCTTTCGGACCGGGGTCATAAAAGCATGACCTATCTGTACGTCTGGTATCTGGAAGTATGGAAGTGGTAATCATTCTTGTGGAATGCACATCGCATTGACTTGTTAATCTGCTGGGTTTTCTAAATCTAAATAAAAGCGGATTACTGTGAATATCACGTTCCTGACTGATTTAACTTCAAGCAGGTGGCATTCACACCATTGTACAGTGCCCTTCAGACTTCTTTTAAACGCAGTTCTAGAAAGCGAATGAGGTTTTATCAAAAGTGAAGCAACGTTTTGAAATCTCAGAGCATTTTGCAACAAGCAAGACACTAACTGTGCTGTCTCGTTTACTGTGGGTGCATCTACACATGCACACTTACTATGCAGTAGCCTAAATTACTGCGCAGTAACTGAAAATTACTGCACAGTACAGGCACGCCTCTACACATGCATGCCCGTACTGTGCAGTAACTATGGTGACTTACTCTGACTTGGGCCTAAATTTGATACCTACATCATGCAGGTATCAAATTTAGGCCTGATTAGTTACTGTGCAGTAATGCACATGCTCACTGCCTTACTGCTCAGTAACACTGTGTGGACTGATTTGGGACTAACTTTAGTTTAGTCCCAAGTCAGTCCACACAGTGTTAATGCGCTTTAACACTTGCACGTGTAGATGCTGGCCTATTTCCGCTTACTGCGCAGTAACTTACTGTGCAGTAAATTGAATATTGAAAATTGAATATAAAATTGAATGCGCATAAATGCATGTGTAGACACACCCTGTATTTACTGCTTGGACTGATATTTCAGGGCTCTCAAAAATGTGAAAGACGTGCATTCTTTCACTGCTTATTCTCCTTTTATGCACTGCTTTGTTCAAAAACAAAATGTTGATCTCAGTAGCTGTACCCATTACAAATGCAGTTTCCTGTTTGGAAGCTATTAAGCTAATATTGCAAGGGCAGTTTGATAGTGTATCAGGCCAGTACGGAGAACTTTATTCTGGGATGTCAACAAAACGAATATTGTGTTATACATGAGGGGGAATAATATAAACAATAACCGCATGGCTGGAAGGTCGTCCTTTCGGGCCCCAGTGTGGCACTCTTTTCTGAGTCAGCAAAGCACTTCGGCATGTGTTTAAGTTCGAGTGACTTCAAAATATGTGGGTTCCTAAAAACCACGTTGAAAAATATGGATGGATTTAAGCACGTGCTTAAATACTGAGCTGAACTGGGACCTGAGGTTCTTTCCAATGCATATTGGGGGCATTCAGCAACTTACAGAAACAAGCCCTAAAGCTGGCCTT
>NW_005842244.1:540814-585076 GCF_000455745.1 Alligator sinensis | reverse complement strand
TACTAAAGCACAAAGTGCACTGCTCTACCAGTGTAATCATCTGGATGAATGGAAGTTAGCAGTGGCTGACTCAGCTGCGGGTACAGTGATAGCAGCAGAAGATGGTTCACTGCCTTGTTCTGATGTTACCGGAGGTAATGGAAGACGGCGGCTCTAGCGAAAGAGGAGAGAGCTTTGCATACCGAGAGTTAACAATGTGGTTTCAGTAGTAAGCACAAACTGTCTCCAAAAAAGAAAAGAAAAGAAAAGAAAAGAAAAGAAAGAAAAAGACCCCTCTTTCTTCTCTCTGATTCCTCTGTTAACTGTTGAAAATAAAATAGTACCAGTGAATTCTGAGATAACTTTTTCATTTCTATCTTTAAATCACAGGAGGCTTGAAATAAAATGTCGGCAGCCTTTTTGAAGCCCCTGTAAAAAAAAAGGAATGAGGTAACACAGCTTTTACAAATTTTAAAGGGGGAGCGGGGGAAGAGAGAGAAAGGGAGAGAAAGAACCCCGGCATTTTGGACAAGACGTTTTAAAGATAATTTTTTCTAAAAAGTTCAGGAATGCAAAATCTATACAGGGATATCCTGCTCAGAGCAAGGCTTCACGTTAAAAAGAAAAAAAATCAAATATAGCCTAAACAAAAAAGCACAACTGCTCCCCGGCTCTGACTCTGCTGCTCAATGAAAGATAGACAGGAAATTAACAGCAGTGGCATGGAGGTTCCTGCCAAGAGTGAACTCTGAAACAAAAGACTCTCTATTGTGTAAGAAAATCTGACATCTATACCCTTAGCTATATTCTAAACTTCTGAAAGTCTTTAATATGCTGTATGATTTGGTAGATCTTTCCACATTTCAAATGCCCCTTTTTGCTCCTCTAGAGAAAGAGGGGGAGGGGATGGGGGGCAAGATTTATAATTAGTTCAATTTTAAAGTTGTATTTCCAAATCTGTTACTCTTACTTGACCACTCTGACTTACGTGCAAAACCTTTAGTGAAGTCGATTAGACTTTTGCCTTCATTTTAGGAGCTACTGACCAAACAAATGTTTAAAGATACAACATTTTATTCCTTACCAGCCTGGTTTTTCCAAGAAACCATCCGTTACAAAATGGTTGGTTTCTTGGTAAAACAGTAACCCATAAATAATATCTCATATTTAAGTTGCTTTTTTTTTGTATGTAATATCCCACAATATCCCACAATTGCCACGGTACTAAAACCTCCTATCACTCCCAATTAATTATATTTAACAAGGAGCTGGAGTAGACTTAGAGTCCTACACAAAATTAGGTTCTTCGGCTATTTAAATAGGTGCAAGTAGAGGGAGGGAACAGAACGAGTCACAAAAAGTATCAGCTGTGGAAGTTTCTTGGGAACCTTCCAAAACCCTACATCTGCTTGGCAACTGCTCAGAAAGAGATATGGTTACTCTTTTAACAGTAACAGAACTTTCCCAGGCTACAATATATGAAAAACAGCTTATTCTGTAGCAAAGAAGGGCCAAGCTGATTTGCAAAAACACATACTATTTCTGCAATAAAAATCATCGCATCCCGAGACTCATTTTGACTGCCACACAGCCGGGTCACAGCTCATGCCGAAACGCCCCGGCCATCCACCGTGGGTGTTTTTTTACGGTGTAAACAATAGGGGCGCTTGCTGCTGAAACCCTGAAGTCTGCGGTCTCAGGGCGGAGGACCGCAAGATGCCGAGGTAACGCTGGACCAAATGTGTCGGCTGTGTTAAAACCTAGCTCTGGTATACACATTAGGGGGCCTCTTCTCCCCTCCGTACACGTGCATAACCCCCTTTGGCCATTAATGAGAGCTAAACATAAGGATCACCAGCAGAACAGAGTCCCGGGGCCTGATTCTCAGCTCCACTCAAAACCCCTGATACTTCTCTGGTGTGAAAGTGGATGCAATTATTTCGGGCCCCTTTATGCTGCCATAGAGGCATACAGGAGCTACCGAGCAACCGAGAACTTGGGCCCTAAGTTCTGCTGGCGAAACACAGCACATCTTTGTCAATGAACAAAGTAATCGCCCCATTTGTTCACCACATTTGTTCACCACAAACAACAGATCTAAAGGCACCGTTTTTAATTATAACATTAATTGATCTTTTTTTTTTTCAGCTGCTAATTAGAGAGATAACATCACAGTTACTTTATGAGCATTAGAAGACTTTTACTTGCATGGAGAGAACTTCTGCAGCTGAAAACAGAGACAGATTTAGCAGAGAGCAATCATTTTATAAAAGGGGGAAAAAAACGATTTACCACAGTTGGGTGCATTTTTTATATTTTAATTACACTTGTTATAGTTAAAAAAATGTATATGATGTGGTTTCTTCTGGAAATAGAGGGAAGGGGCAGTGTTAGGAGCAATCAATGTCACCAGAAGGGGAGAGCAAGCAAATGACAAAGTCAGAAATAAAAACAGCAGCGGCAATTCAAGTGAAATCTCGTGTGTGCTTGGCGTATAACAGACAAATTGGTGAGACGTCTTTCCATCAAAGGGAGCATTGGACAAACAGCCCTGTGAAGCTCGTGAAGCTACCAGGGTTTGTCTCTTCTTAATGGAAACAAATCCTCCGAAGGCCATTTCCCCTGTCTTTATACAGACAAAACTCCCACTGGCTTCAGATGGAGCTCGGTAGCACAAGCCGGTGTGATAAGGCACTTAATAATATGGAGGTAAGTACAAAACCAGGGTCTTTACTTGGTGTAATTCAGTGCAGCTCCACTAAAGTCAAGGAGTTTTATGAGATCAGACAAACACAAGTTTAAATGCAGTTTTAAAACTAAGCAAAAGTTCTTGTAGCTGCAGGATACTCTGCTGGCACTGCCTAGTGTGACCCATTTCTAAAATAATTACAGCCTGAGTCACAAACCTGTTAAGACCCAATTAACAAAAATGTTATGCATCACTGAGGCATGTGTTGTCCGGAACTTTAATTCCACAGTTTTTCCAAGCAAATTCTCTCCCTCTATTTTCTAGTCATTAAGTCCCCTCCCTTGGGTGCAAGTAGTTGCTTTCCTATTGTGTTCTGAAAGGTAGCGCAGGCCGAAAAGTCAGAATTAAAAGGGGGTTATTACTTGTTGCAACTTCACAACTGGGGGGGATAACCAACCACCCCACGGCCCAAGCCCTTTCAACCCCCAGGGGTCTGCTCCTGAAATAGAGAACGGGTGTCAGTAGCGAAAGCACATGGGAATTCAGAGAGCGGAGAGAGGTGCCCACGAGTATATTCGTTTATACAGCAATGCTCCTGCCAATGCAAGGAACTCTCATTTAGTCGGGCCTCGGCTGACAACAGGAGGCAGTGAGGAGGATTTTATTTGGCAGATGGGTGCAGCGATTGAGTGCAGGCAGTAGTGGGTTTTTGGCTGCCCGAGTGGGTAGCCTGTTGTTTATTGTTTATGGGTTTGTCAGTTTTAATCATTGTGAAGCGCCCAGATGCTCAGGCTACCAGTGCCATAAGCATTTAGGAGATAAATAAATGCTAAATACACTTCAAAAAGGCCACTTCTCTGTTTTATTTAATTAAATTTTATTTTATTTAAAAAAAACCCACCCCCACAAGCATGAAAAACTACATTCAAATGCACTAAAAATAAAACCCATGCATACCAACAGAGATCCAGCCTGGAGCTCTACCTGCTTCCTTCTGCTGCTGGACCCATCTACCTGATTCCCAGAGCTGACCAAGTCTTGTTGCATTCTGGGCCATGACTGTCATTTGTTAGGACACTGAACTGTCCTCTCCTTTCCTTACGTCTCAACAACAGCCTCCAGGAGATGCAAAATATGTACCTGATTTCTCAACTCTTGCGCTGAGTAGAGTTAAACAGACTTGGGGGAACTACATGAGGCTCAGAGGATTGATCTTTCCCCCTGCACAGCCACCACGGGACGTGGGATATACAGGCTGTGGCACAGATGCAGGATTTGCAGCTAACGAACCTAACCAGTTTGTATGTCGTGGCCAACTTGAGCTGCTCCCCCCACGCTCACATACTTCCGGCCTGCCTGCTCCTCTGATTGGCACCACAGAAGCCTTTTGCCCTTCTCTGATGCTACTCTTCAAAGACGGCTCCATCGCCCAGAACAGCTAAACTTTACCGGTTTCACATCCATGATGGATGAAGTATAAGTGGGGTGCATCAGGACTGGGGAGAACAGCTGATCACCAGGGCTCCCCAAAGGACAACAAGCAAGACACTAACAAGGTCTAATGGCCACAAACTCCTGGGAGGCCGATTTAGACTGGACATAAGAAAAAACTTCTTTACAGTCTGCGTGTCCAGGGTCTGGAACAGACTCCCCCCAAGAGGGGAGGGCAAGGGAAGGGAAGGAAGGGAGGTGGACGAGGCCACTCACGCTACCACTTGGAGGAAAGGATCGGGGCCCCGCAGCTCAGGGCTTTAGGCACGTGCCTAGTTTGCCTCTGCGTTAATCCGGCCCTGGTGAAGCATTTCACTCAACAAGCACTAATTTATGGTGTGGGCACCTGAGGCTATGTTATGCCCTCCGCCACACGTTTCACAAGTCCTTCTTACACGCACGGGAATTGTGCACGCAGCTCTCACAGCGCATTTTGGTTCCTTGCCTTCCTTTTGTTACTGTCGTCTTTTAGGCTAGTCTCTTTAACGTTACTGAATTCTGCTTTGTATAACAAGGTTACATGCGTGTCAAACACTATAAATGTATCCAGACGTGGACATTTAGCAATGCCTCTCAGCTGGTTTCATATTTTTCGTTTTCAGTTGTACTGTTGCAGTTGGACTCGACCCACTCAATAGTCAGTCCGCTTCTTACTGAGGCCATTGTAATCCGTATTGCTCCTTATTATGTGAAACGCTTTGCTAGATCCTTCCACTGTATTTCAGAAAGTTTTCCACAGCCCCCTAAGTGTTTCCATATGACACCATATTCTACAGGTAACTTGAGTTAAAGCCATTCCTTATGCAAAACTCCCTGTAAAATTTTCCACTATCTCAGCAGTACTCTATGTGCTGTCATTAAAGCAACGCACACACATTTCTGAGCGGGATTTGTGAGGATGTCAGATTGTTTGGTGAGTCCCAATTAGGTTTTAAATTCCCTCACTCAGGTCTTTTGCCTGCTCGTTTGCCATACTCTTTTTGCAGCCAAAGATGTGCTTTTGCTACAAAATAAACAGTGACAGCTTACAGTACACTACAGGACAGGAGAGGTGTGTATAATGCCATCCTTGTTCATGCTGCTTTTTTACTTTGTTTTGAAACGGTAGCTCTTGAGGGTTTTTTTCCATTAATTGCAAAGAGAGCAGGAGTGAGGCCTAAATTACTAACACCTGCTCAATGTGCCATCTATGAAAATATTCTCAGATGACTCTCAGCAAAATGGTGGCAACACCTCATGCTCACATGGAAAACCCTTTGATTCCCTTAAGTCCTTCTCGTTTACAACCACACAATTATGTAGAGGGTCTTTCTCACTTTATCCAGTAAAGATGCAGCCTAAACCACACATTCCAGTATCGAAAATTGCTGAGCAGGCATGGAAAAAATTATTTTAATCTCTAAATATGATTGTGCTGAAAGTGTTATTAAAAGCGACATTAAGAGCATGCACATTTGGCCTCCAGTAATCGTGTAGTTGTGATGGAGGAGCCAGACGATGTATTTTGAAGTGACAGAGCACTACTGTGAAGAAGAAATTTTCATTTTGTAAATACTAGCGTTATGCTGTACTATTAATATAGTGACTATTAAACATCTGATTGGCATCTCCCATCCACGAGACTGAATCCAGGATGGCAGAAAGGAGATATTATGACACAACTACTCTGCTTTCAGAGTACTTCTTTGGAGAGGCACAATGTTTAAAATGGCATTGTGATTCACACAGGGCAGCAGGAAGTTGGTGAATCTTCTCTCCTTTGGACTGCTACAGGCAATTAGAAAGAAGCCGAACTTATAACGATCCTATGCAGGATACCTGACAAGCTGAAATGGCTAGTTTGCATCTGGTTGAATTAATAAGCTATTTTGGGATTGGTGACATTTTTACTTTTTGAACTTTTATCCAGTGGATTCTGTTAGCCATTCCACTAGGAAAGACAAATAATCTGTTGAATGCATGGCATCACATGCAGTTCTGTTTCAAACATCTTCAACATTCATATGGTTTTGAATTACTGAAATAAAAACACTCTATTGTTACAAAGTGAGGTTGGGGATTTCCTTTTTCATATAAAAAGGCAAAAGAGTCTCCCCCTCTTATGAAACTGCTTTTTAAAAAGCTGCTAAAAGCTCGGCTCTCATTCGGAGGTTTTACACATGCAAATACGCCGCTCACCCGTTTTATTCTCCTATTTCCCTGAACCATATTCCTGCTTTCCAGATGGGCCATCAGCTTCACGCCAATGCCAGCAACAGCTTGTGCATTGTTTGTTTAAAACAAAGATGATGGATTAAATTTCATATGCAATGTGAGAAAAGAGGTTAAGAATATTACTTTTCAATCAAAATGCACTAATAGGCGAGTCTGAGCTCTATCGATAGTTTACAAAGTTGAGAAATACAAAGAAAGATAGGCTTTATCGGCTGCTGTCTTTAGGAGAGGCATTTTTGATCTGGAATGTGAATCCTCCACATCTAGATAGAGTTAACCTTGTGCAAAGATACAAACACACTCCAAATTATACAGGCTAACTAACAATTATGTCATTTCATTCAAACATTCATTCACCCATCATGTGCCCGGATTAAACAGTAACACTTTGTTTTAAACATTCTGCTGAAATTAGCAAACCAGCATTTCCTTCACCTATATTTAAGCAGTCGGCCTTGCATTGAATGTAGCCTCATTTGAACTCAAGTTCACTCAAGAGTTTGCCACTTTTATATAAAATAAAATCCAATTAAGAGATATCAGCTACTTCCTTTTTTGTTCGGGGCTTATTTAGATATGATTATTGGATTTTTTGCTGGCAGCATCATCTATACACAGAGATACTTGCAGAGATATTTAGATGCTGATATTTAAAAACAAATTCTGAATCGGACAAAAAAGGAGGTGGACGTTGTCTTGCATTTGTATTAACCCCTTACAAAAATGGCCAAAGAAACCCACGCTTTGAAGCCACAATATAAGAAACATATATAATAAAAGTGCTAAATTAGTAAAAAAATTATAGTGATAGAATATAATTAAATGAGATCATCACAAACAGCAGAATACAAAGCCAATTTAGGGCTAGTAACCCTTTAAAGGTTGCCTCTGAAGAAACTCTGGGCCCTTTTAGAATACCAACCTATGATGCACAAAATCGAATTATCGATATGCCGTGTATACCCGCCTATAGCGTCACAAATTCCCAGCACTGAAAGTAAAGGGTATGGATCATCTAAGATTAGATTGTGGGCTCCTGAGGTACAACACAACCAAATAAGGCAGAGAAGTTGCATGACGGCCCTGTCTGACATCCATGGTGAAATCTGTAGTGCTACCAACAGACGGCCCTGTCTGACATCCATGGTGAAATCTCTAGTGCTACCAGCCCCTCCACTATGCCAGTTTGCTGCCATCAATTTTGCCTGACAGGACAGAATTGCAGGCAGATTGTGCATCTAATGAGCCACACGTACTACACATCCACAGCAAACCCTGGAATACATGTGGATTTGTCTAAAACTAAAATATGGTCCTATGGTGTCTTGACTGCCAAAACCACAATAATTCTGTCTTACTGCCACTATATGCCTCATATGTTACATATGGTTGACATACATGAACAGAGAGACAAATAATAAGCTATAATGCACACAATGTTCCTACTAGTCACTAGAAATGCTGTCACCCGAAATGTAAGCATGCTATAGAAATGTGCAGACCCAAGATCCTGTCTAACAAAACCAGTCTATTCTTCTTGATACGTATTACATGCACTGTTATGTAAGAACAAACCTGATGGGCCTTTCTAATGTGATCTTCATACATTAAAATTTAAAAAAGTAAGAATTTATTATAATTGATTCCTTTATTCATTTGGTAATGAGGTTCCTTTTATTCTGGTTGACCTTTTCTGAAGGTTAGTCCTGGCTAAGGGCCTCCTCAAAAGCCCACTGAAGTCGATGGGAATCTTTCTATTGACTTCAATGCACTCTGGATCAAACCTTAAGCTCTTTTGCATTTCCTCAGAACTTCAAACTGGAAACCTTAATTCCTAGGGGTTTTTTTTCTCTAATAATTTTCCATTCAGATAGACTGTTATTATTGAGTAATACAATCTCTGGTGGAGGACACAAGAAGGGAAACGTCTTCCCATTGCTATTCTACCCAAGGGGTGACATCTTGCAAAAGCAAGTATAAACTTCATTCTTTTTACTGTACAACTTTGTATACTGCACTACCAGCAAAGTCAAGCTTGCGTAGGGAGGTATGATTAAGTTTGATTCTATTTCTAGGCAAACTGGGTGAAGATTTTATTTCACTACAGCATTACTAGCTGTCTTGTTTACCTGTTTTTAATGCCCTTCTACTAAACCACAAGTTCGCCAGAAAGCATTATTGCCCAAGAAAAGGAAATATATAAACACAGGTATGGCTGACAGCCATTGGTAACATAGTGTCCTCACTGTTGTAATATTGCTCAACGTATTATTTCAATCTACTGTAAAACTTCCATTTATGAAACTCATGACATGTAGACTCCCTGCTTTGTAGAAACAGCCATAGTGGTTTGAAATGTTGCTTGTACCTTTTCATTTTCTGTTAAGAATTAATAGTTAATTAAAACAGCCTCCAGATGAGAAAACATCTCTTGATGTTGACTTGAAGTAAATCAGTGGGAAAATTTTCAAAGAAACGATTTAAAATTTGCAACTGGGCGATTCTTTGATGGCATTTTCTTGGTACTTCCTTTGCATCTTTCAGTCTTTTATTCCAGCTATTCCTTGCAGGTTCCTTGCTCTGTAGAAAGTCCTGCATCAGTCTCATCTAACGCTATCTTTACCTACTTGGCTGTGCTTCGTTCACCTATATCGTTCCCAGGAATATTGACATAGGTGTGCACATGGCACAAAGGACAGATGTTAACAACACAAAGGAAACTCAGAGAGTGACCTATATAGGCAGTAAGCCAGCATCAACAAGATGGAGAGAGGATGCCCTCACCCTAATTAACCCATGGTTCAATCCACTGAGGGTTAAGGGGGCCTGGACCAAAGTCTTCCAATTCCCAGGGAACTGCCCTAACCACTAAACTAGAAGTCAAAAGGTTGGTGGCTCTTTCTGCTCTCTCCCTCCTCCAGCGATCTCAGATTCAAACTCGTTTTCTCCATAGTCATAGGCACGGTTTAAGAGCTTTTTAGACCCTTTTTTATCACAATGGACCTTAGGTGGGAATGAGGCACCCCAGCAGCCATTCTGAATTGCTTCTAGCTCGAGTCAAGTTACCTAAGGGATCTTTCCAAGTCAAAATGGAGATGCATATTGAATCTAAGCACCCAGGCAAGTTTGGGGCTGTGGAGAGGTTTGAAATAGGATTTGAAATAGTGACTTAGACCGGGGGGCACAGGGCCCTCCACAGACCTGTGCTGAGGCCTGTGGGTATTGCAGCCCTCTGCATTAGTATTCACCTGAGCACACAAGGCAATGCTGGGCCTGATTCTGACATGCAGGGCCAGGGAATGGTGCTGGGCCCCAGAGACCAATCCCAGCATGCAGGACTGGGCAGAGGTAGCATGGCGCCCCTGTAGGCAGAGGGGGTGCGAGGCCCCTGAAGCCCAATCCCAGCAGATGGAGGCAGTGCACCGCCCCACTGAGCCTGATGCCAGTGAGTAGAGGTGGCACAGGGACTTGGAGCCCAGTCCCAGTGGGTGGAGAAGGCTCAGGGGCCCTGGAGCCCGATCCTGGTAGGCAGAGGCAGTGCAGGACCCTGGGGCCCAATCCTGGTATGTGGGGTCCAATCTGGCCCTGAGCTCCTCATCATGTTCACAGGGCCAAACTGTTGCACTTTACTACTTAGACGCACAGAAGCTGTGTGATACCACTTTGATACCTTAGAGCAGAAGGAGGAGCTGGATTTTCCTTCCTAAAGGGACTCTCCATTGGCAAAACGCATTAAAAACCTCGTATTTGCTTGCAGGTTCATTCGGAAGGCTGTCAACGATAACAATCACAATTCTGTTGAGCACTGAAGACTGCTACATTGATGAGAAAACTTAATAACAACAAGGGCAGCATTATTCAAAATGTGCCAAGTTCACTCTAGATGGCTGGCAGAGGACTGGATGTGATTTTTTTCATCTCTGAACACATCAGAAGGTTTCAGAATTTATTACATTATTATAAGTCCTTACATCTTGGATGCGTAAGCTCACAGCATTCGTGCTGGTTTGTTCTTCCTCCAGCTATACTGAAAAGGACTCCCTCAATTCATTTTTATTATGATTATTTATCAGTATTGTTGCAGCACATGGAGGTCTTGCTGTGCTAGCCACTGTACAAGTACTAGTGAGAGACAGACACTTTATATCCAGGAGAGCCTACAATCTAAGTAGACAAGATAGCAAAGGGACAGATAAAGGAAATACTACTTCTCCAAGTTTTATAGCTGGAGAACCAAAGTCAGTTAAATTATTTGCCCAAAAGCACAAAGAAAATCGGTGGCAGAGTTGGTAATCATTGCCAAAACTCTGAAATCCCACTCTAATGCATTAACCAAAAGGCTTGCTTCAATATTCTTTCAAGCCTTTTGGATAATCATACCCACCCACTTATTTTTCAACATGACTAGTTCTTGCAGACTGCAGGGCCTGTTTTTTTCCCCAGCAATAAATGCATTTGTCAAAGAAAGTACAAGTGTGAACCTGCAAAGTGCATTATGAAGTTACAGACGATAACGATATTCAGAAAGATTGTTGTGTTCGTGGCAGTCATGATTTGCTAAAGAAGAGCAAGAAAAATAGATACAGCTTGAAGGCATCAAACAACAGTTGGTCTTTGATCAACTTCTGTGATTTTATTGTATAATAAGTCTATTACTTCATAAATTGGGGCAGAACCCACCTGTTTAGTGTTTTCAACAAAACCTGGGAACGCTCAACATACTACAGGATTGGGCTCCTCTTCAAAAATGTAAATTATAGGGAAAACAATAAAAAAAGTATGACTGTGATGCAATTTCTGGGAAATTTCATCTTTAATGGCCAATACACATAATGGATTAAAGAAAAAAGCCATGAAAGGCCATAAGCAGGAAAGTAAAAAATATCCCACAAATATTTGTACTTTTAAAGACTAGACAGTGAAAATTTTACTCATTTTTGGCTATACCTTGCTCTGTAAGCAGTCTGAAGGATTCCTATGAGACTTAACGTGGGAGATAGGGACTAATCGGTGTGTGCCAGAGTATAACAATATGGCTTTTAACTTTTATAATCTTAAACCAATATTTAAAAAAAACCCCTCAAGTCTTAGTATTAAAAATCAGCAAAAGTTCTTTCGGGTACAGTGATTATTTAAATTAATGAATGCCATATAATCTATGCCAAATAAAAATGAGGAACACAATGTAATGCCAATTCTTCTGATTAATGCGATTATAGCTTACATCTCTGTACAGCTTCTCCTAATGAAGGACAAGCAAAAATTTCTCCCCACTCAACACTTTCTAGCTTCACTTTACTTTCTAGTGCTTTCCCTTGTAGTGTATATCATTCATTTTGCTGAGCAACTATATTCACTTCGATTATGCAGCTATTAATTATCTAGCCTAGTAGCAAGGTGACAGTGTTTTGAATTGCCAAGCAGCAGGACAGAACAGGAATTTTAGGGGAGATGAAGATTTAGGTCCGGCATGAGTGCCATGCTTTACGTGTGCAACTCTCAGTGGCTTCCATGGGACTGAATCTGGAACAAAGCTCAAGAAACAAAGGATCATACACAAATGTTTGAAGTGCTGGATCCATTTGGCCAAAATGGTCAACAACCTCGTTTGATTCAGTGTTTACATGGGAACCACTTATGGGAATCCAACCAGTCTCAGCAAGGATATATTCTTTCTTCCTCATTTCTGAGTAAGAAGTCTGAAATAATATGGAGTATCTAGGCCCCCAACCATCACTAAGCTGTACTGGCCAATACATGGATGTATACTGGAAGGAGGATGCTGAGACATTACACATAAGCTCACAGCAAGAGGGCCCACAGAACTATATTGATTCAGGATGGTAAAGGACCAGTGCATAAGTGCAGTACCCTAGCAAATGAGGATGAGGGTTCACAACAGGCCTTGTTGTACCCTCAACCACTGGGTACATCGCAGAGGCAGAGTAAGTTGAGTAAAGTAAACCCTCTCTTTTGCAGTCTCACCCATACAAGTGAATCAACAGTAATTCTGACAGGCTCCTAGGAAGAAAGGGAGGAAAAACTAGAAAAGGGGGAAATCCAAAAGTCTTGTGGAATGAAAAAGTAAGTGCCAGGCTCTCCTTAATGTATTTGGAGAGAGATGTGCTCAATGGCATTGACTTTTTGGCACAGGAAGTCAAAAGTCCATCTGGGCCAATGGCACTCAAAATGGCATTAAAATG
Organism: Alligator sinensis; assembly: GCF_000455745.1. Taxonomy (NCBI): domain Eukaryota; kingdom Metazoa; phylum Chordata; order Crocodylia; family Alligatoridae; genus Alligator; species Alligator sinensis. The sequence continues at coordinate 572,500 of NW_005842244.1, read as the reverse complement.
TAGCTGCCATTAACTTCCAAGCCTGATAGAGCAGGTGCCCCCTTACAGCTGGGTTGACTCGGAGCAGCCTTTGGCACTGGGCTGGAGCAGGACATGAGCTTGTACCTATGTAGCCACTGCAAGATGCTTTCACTGCTCTGCCAACATGCACCAGAGCCTAAAAAGTAGTAAACAAAACTGTAGGGACATGGGTATTCTTGGCAAGCAGAATCTGTTTCTAATTTAGGGGGACAAAAATGAGCAAAGTCACTTTTGTGAAAGACAAATCTGGCCGTAGCATCCATTTCTATCTGGGTCTTTCCTGCCTTGATGCTTTGTGTATCTATTTCTTTCAGTGCCCCTAAGAAAGGCTCTAAATTATTACAGTGATCTCTCCTTAAAATGTTCCTTCAGGTCAAAGTAGAAAAGATGAGCTGCAACTCCAAATCCTAAACCTGAACCTGCAAATTTCTGGAACAGATGCTGCAGTGACCGATTGCCTCATATGCTTCTATTCATTCCCTACAAGCACTTTTCTCTCAGAGGCATAAAGGCATCTGGGGTCTATTCGGCCATCAACGTGCAAAGATTTATGTACATCACTCCCATTAGCCTTAATGGTAGTTAGGCACATAGAGTAATTTCCCCCATGCTTCAAGAAGAGAACAGAACCTTATGGATGAAAAGTTTGCTATTAAGGATTCCTAATACAATGGAAATATTCTGTCTCTTTTAACTGTAATTTACTTCGAAGTGTAGCCACACTGGGTTGGAAAAACCATGATTCAGTCCAATTCAATTATGCAATTCTTGCCACCTGGTAAGCCTTGTTATTCTATAATGCAGACCATACTAGAACTGGCATACACTCATTCATGTTCAGAGGATAAATTTCCTATATTGTAAAATTACTGTTTAATGAAAAAGAATACAGAGCTAAATCAGCTACTCAGTTATAAGGCAATCTATATAAGGCAATATGTAAAGCTTATATATACAAGATCCATATTTAGTTCAGCTATTTTATTAATTCACTGTCATCTCTAGCTGCCCAGCACAAACTCACAAGTACAGTATGCAACTTTATTCTGTCCTGGGAGATTCCCCTGATTAAGGTCCTCAATTGCACATGGATACTCACTAGTAATCTACCTCTAGAGTCTGAGGACTGGATGGGATGTTAACTCGCTGTGAGATAGAAAGATTTTTCATTGGGAGAAATGCACATTCACTTTGACTTAATGAAGGGGGCTTTAAAAAGAAAATACAGCACACCTAAATTTGCAGGTAGCATTGCTGATGAGCACTGCGTTCATTAGTGACTACAAACACCTCCAGCTGACAGCTTATCAAAGCCGCATGCTGTCACAAAAAGACAGTGGTCCAGAACAAGTTCTCTGCTCCAGCAGGCTACTAAATGGAAGCTGTATCCAGAGACACTCAAACTTTCTTTCTCTTTGTTAAAACTGAAGAATAAAAAAACTTCTCAAACATTTACTAAAACTCAGAGGCACTTGGTGCTATTCAGATCACTCTTTCTATGTGGGCAGAAGAAAAGGAAAGCTCTAATATAAAGGTTAACCACGGCACAAGTCATAAAAATGTAACTCTCGGCTGCAGACTAAACAGTTAATAGATATATAAAAAAATCTTGGCCCCTGCCAGAGAACAGCCTTAACCTAACCATGGAAATAAGAGCCTAATGGAAAGACTCCCACTGACTTCAATGGCTTTGGATTAAGCCCTAACAATCCTCCCAAACGATGCCAGGTAATAACCAAGAGTCATCTGTACAGATGAGGCCGTGTTAGTCAAACTTCTTTCTGATCACAGCACTGGATAAACACTGCTAACAGGCAACAAGATTTAAAACATCTGAGAACCAAAGTCCTGAAACACAAGGTTAAATTCATTTCTCCTGGAAACAGTATTAAAAGTTTATTTGCAGCATTTTTTGCTGGTAATTCTCCGGTAACTTATTTGGAGCTATTAGCTACAAAGACTCAAATGTTATTCCCAAACTGGAAAATGGTACAAAACTCTTTTTAGGTTCTAGAAGCCAGATGGTGCATTCCTTTGTTTTGCCTGAATCGTGTTTGAATACAAGTTCAGGGCCCAAAGTTTGCAATGACCTTGGAAAGTGTGAAAACACTTGGAGACTCCAAGTGGGCCAGTCAACGTGGCTGGCTGTACGTGGCCGGCTGTACGGCTCACCACTTAGCGTGAGTGCTGCGAAAGGATAAAACGTCTCCCTGCTTGTCTCTGTTATTTTCAGGGACGTGCTTTGGCCTCTTTCTGTTTCTTTCCAAGCCCTTGTTCTGGAATACAAGGCTTTCAAACCTCCTGGATATGAGCCTCCTTGCCTACCAGCTTTATCCCGGAAAAGCTGCACTAGCTCCAGCAGTTACCCCAGATTAATACAGAAAAATGAGCTCACCATTTTTGACCGATGTGATGGATTTTACTAACTGTAGGAAATGGTGCTGAATCGGTGTTTGACAGTTCGGCGGCTCTGATTCCAAGGACAGGATGTTTGGGAATGTTTCATCTCTTAAAAGGGACATATCCTTATTATAGAAAAAACCTAAAGTATTAATTAATAGTATAACTTCAGTTTGTATTACAGCCGAGCTGCAATGAACCTGCCAATTTTTTACTGCAAAGTGAAAACTCATCTCTCTATTTTGGACAAATAGGGTTAAGCTTCTTAAGCAATTCTTTGTTGTTTTGACTTCAACAATTTATGCAAATGAGATGTTAATTAGGGTAATTGTAACTTAAATTATGCTTGTGTAAACCTCTCCATTGGTAGGAAAGTGTGGGAATCCAGACAACTGGTATTTAAAGCAGCTGTACTAACTCACTTCTGAAAGGAAAGCATACCAAGATCACTTTCATGTCTTTACAATTTGTTTTTATGAGGTGATAACATTTTTACAAATACCATCATTTTTGCTTTTTTATATTGTAAGTGACAGTCTGACATTTTACAACTGGCTTATTGAAAACAAGAATTGAGCACTCTAGCTGTAACGGACATTAACTGCTGAATAGAGATTCAGATGCTAATGAGGTGAGAGGGGCTCCAGAAAGTTTTGATAAATGCTACACACACTCTAACTAGCAGTGAATGTGAGTTGACAAAGAACATCTACACCAGGGTTCAATAAAATGTAACCCTTTAAATTAATCATACTGGCAGTATTTAATAGAATGCACAACAATCTCCTTTCTGATGGCTATAAAGCTGAAGAAATGCAAAGTCTCGACAAATGAATGTTCCCACATTTCCCTCTTCACACTGCTACTTTCATTTGAACTTGTACAACTGTTCAAAAAAAGGTAGTTACTGTAAATAACAAAGTAGGAGGTTTCATTGTTTCCCTCTTTTAAGCCACAATACTTTTCCACATGTATTTGTCTAGGGTCCACTGAGCAAACGCTCCCAGTCCCAAGGATTTATCAGAAAAAGCATAACCGATCTTTCCAAAAGGGAAACTCAAGAATACAGAATACATCAGCAAGAAGACCTTCAATCAATTCCTTTTCTGTTCAGCCTTTTTTTTTCAACCCAACGTTGTTACTTTTTTCCTCGGAGCTTTCAATTAATTTAAAAAAAAGATAACTAGAAGAAAAACACATGATTCTCTAGCGAAACCATGAAATAGGCCCTATAGATTCAATTCTGTACTGTTTACTCAGGTCAAGCTCCACCAGGCTTCACTAATATTCTGTCCAAGTAAAGACTGCAGGTTTGGTTTTGCGATCAAGAACTTCAGATTGCAGAGAGGCAAAAAAGTTCCCTACGGATGACCCTGTTGATTGACTTTTGCTTTCCCGTGCGGTAACGATCTAGCATTCACAGCCCAGTCCGACTGATTACGACACGTTTGCTTTGTAGGATTCCAGGAGGCAAAAGTGTTCAGAGGATCATCACATTTCTTAGACGGATGCAATCCACTAACATGTTATTTCTTCTTAAAGTGACAATCCCTAATACCCTTTTTGGTTTTAGCCAATTTTAATCTTGGCAGGAAGTGTAAATCTGTGCACTCAGCAGCATTACAGGCTTGCTGGCTGTCAAAATTTTGTCTCAGCCAATGCTTGAGTGGTATTCTTGTCATTTCACTGAGGTAAGAAACTTCTGAGTCTGACATATAAAGTCTCCTGAAGTCGTGAGTTATGCCAAAATGTAGACAAACTTACCCTTCCAACTGAATTAAAAATCATTTTCATATAATTATGCAGTCTTATTCTTGTAATAACTACTGGGTTGTTAAATAAAACCGAGCTAACTCAGCTCAAGCAGTTTTACGGTTCGGTTTAGACACCTGGGTAAATAAAATGTATATCTGTGAATGAACACAAGGGGAAAAATGCCACGATTGTCTTCCACTGTAAGCTTGCTACAGTAAACGCTTTCAAATGGATGGACTGCTATTGTCCGCTCCTTTGAGACTGATTATTTAAACTGATATCTACCTTTTACCAAATATCAGTTAATATTCCACTTTTTTTTTTGGTCTGGAGAAATTCTAACTCTCAGAAAATGAACACGTAGAGAACCGTGTGCTGCAGTATAGAAATGGCCATTTAGCCAAATTGCATACCTGTGCTGTGTCAGCTATATAGTAGATTCATCTCATTCCATTGGTCTAATGGATGGCAATTGAATTTAATTAGCAAAACTACTTTGACTTAGTCTCATACTGTGCTGAATGTAATGAAATCTTTCTCTTTCTTTTTTTTTTTGCTCAAATAAAGAATGTCCTTAACTGCATTCCAGTGTTAGAATATTAAAAGCTATATATGTAACACTTAAGGACACAGTACAACCATCTTCTTTCACAGGGTTGAGATTTAGTTGTTGTATTACATAACATAAAATAATTAAAAAGATACTTTGATAGTTAGAGACAGTATAGATTCAATTACCATGATGTCTCCATTAAAAGCACTTTTATAGTATGAATTAAATGCAAATCCTCTTTATGGATCAATACCAGATACATAATTCTAGACTTCATCCTGAGAAGGAAGTTAGCCTTAATAAATTATCTCCATATATTAAAAAAGGTTAAAAAAAAAAGCAGATATTTATTTGAAAGAATTTCTTTAAAACATACACAATCCTCATATTTCTCCTGTGCAATTGCTTGAAACTAGAGGCCCAGACCTTCCAACGCCATGCATGCAAGGCTTCCGGCGAGACGTGGCATCCTTGCCAGAGCAAAGACGGCAGTACTGCATGTCCTGTGATGTTCAAATATACCGTTCAGAGACAAGGATACTCCGAACAAGACAACAAGTCACTGCGACAGTAAGCTGCGTAATGTGTTTGCAGTTCTGCTTGTATTTGTTTAAGTATCCTGAATCTGACAAAGAGAAGTTTTCAGGAACTAATCTCACCTAAGTAAAATGTACAGGAACAAAAACTCCTCCTAATAGATTTGGAGAGATTACTACTTCGAGGTCTAACTTTTGCCTGGCTGGGCACAGTGAGACAAGTTCGTATGATTGATTATTGTGGTATCTCTGTATCTTTGACTTTGAACCATAACCTTTTTTTGCGCACAATGACAGTTGGGACCTACCATTTGCCATCTGTAGAGATGGAGGGGGAGAAAAGGACTTCGCTTACATTAATCAACCAATTAAGAACAGACTTAAACAAAACACTAAAGCATAATAAAAACCTGACTGCTTAATAGCCTTCTACTTTTAATAGTTGCCTTCCTGCAGTCTGCTCACAAGAGTAGCACTGTTCTCTAGTCAAGCCTTAAAATATGGTGCAATGGCGAAGGAGGGGAAAAAAGCTCAACGACGTGCACACGTTAAGGGCCCAATTCTTCAAGGCGCCGACCAACTGGAAGTGGAGATGAGAACCTGCAGCGCTGCGAAAGATCGTGTCCTCTATGGAAAAAAAAATATATTTGGGAACAGAAGCTGTAAATCACAGTGAAGTGATAGAATAGAGAGAACAGCTCCTTACCTCAATTACAATCATTACAGAATTTTGCATATGCATTAAATTAGTAACTAATCAAAAGATACAAATCACTGCTTCAGTTGGAATTAACCTTTTCTTTCAAAGCTCTGGGCTGTATCTAAGGTACGTAATACATTTTATCCCTGCATCCTTTGTCATATTTAGTAGCACGGCAGAACATTTTGGACGTGATACTAAAATAACGGCCGAATACGGGCGGGGGGGGAGGAATCTGCTGTCAGCCACCCCAACATAACTCCAGAATAAATTCACTGAAGTCATTCAGTCCAGGACATTCGGAGCCAAATTCTGCTCTCAGTTATGAGGATGTTAATGTAAGGCAAACCTAACCTTCCAGACTTTACATCAGCATAGATGAGAGCAAAATTTGGCCTCAAATGCTTTCACTTGTGTGAGTGGAAGACTTGAGCAATGATGGGGTAATAGGCTCTGTGTGAAAGGAGGAGGGTGACCCAACCCTGAGCCAATGAGAGAGGAGGAGAGGGGAACACAAGAGACAAAAATAATACAATGTCATCTAATCTGGACTTGCAAGGTGTTTAGCTTTGATTTATATTTGGAAAGAGGATCGGCTAACGTGGAATTCTTCACATGCAGACAGAAGTGTCGGGTGGTGGAGAGGATAGTGGAGTGCCCTTATTCACATCTAATACCAATAAAGAAGGAGACAGATTCTTTTGTTTCCAGACATTGTCAAGCCCAGGCTTAAAGCTGGACTAGTACAATGAGAAGCGCCTCTTTATCATCAATGAGAGGCGAGTTCTTTCCACCGTCTCTCCAGCAGCCATAAAAGCTCCTCTTAGTCAACAGAGCATTTGGATGCTTGTACTTGCAGGATAGTGCCGAGAAGATTGTTAATCAGAAACACTGATAAAAAAGTATTGCTTTATAAGAAGGAATTGTGCTCAACCCAAACCCTTTCATATGTGCCCAAATATGTTGAAACACTGCAGCACCTCATGAAGGGCAAATAAAGCCAACTGGTTTTTTTTTTATAAGAGGTGAAGTAAATTTATGGGATAGCTGTACAAAAAAAATAAATTACTCAAGATCTAGTCAGCTAAAAAATGTTCAATGCTCCTAAAATAAGCACATTTTTGTGATATTTAATAACTGAAACTTGGAACCAACTTGTTGGGCTTGGCCAATATGGGCTCTCTTCACATGCATGCCGTCTGTGGTTCTTCCCAGTACTCTGTATCTTTTTAAAAAAAATTATAGCTCACTTTTGGACAATTATTGCAGTGAAACCCAGAGTAATCTATCAAGTTGTCATACATTTCCCTTTATCAAACCTTTCCTCCCTTTTAACATTCCAAGAAAATGCAAAGGGAAATTTTTCTCATCAAGTAAAGAGATTCATCTGAACTAGATGTGTCTTTATCAAGTCCTATTTCATGGGTTATTTATGATACTATAGTGACCCCGTTTCAGATTTATAAAAGTAACAACAAAGAGTTTTGCAAGGTTTATAAACCCTCATTGTTCTGGGCACAGGGCAACTTCTAACAAAATGGGCACAGGAAGAAATTTGTCCTTTGGGCTAATTAGTTTATTTGGGGTCTCTTCCACTGGCCTCTTAAGTATTTAGTGCTGCTTGTCAACAGTATTGGGATGCAAGACTAGATGGACCACTGGTCTGCTCTGCTTTTGCAATTCCTATATCCCCACATTCCTCTGAATGGAAGATAAAAATAGGAAGCAAAATTACCCCCAAAGTTAAATGAAACTCATAAAATCATCTACATGATTATTTTAATGATAAGCAGTACTCAGTGTTGAAGTCCTTTCCTACAGATCAGATTCAGATTCATGAATAAGGGGTAAAAACAACTAGTTCTGACTTCCAAGAACCCCAAAAAACTAACAAATGTTGTCTGTCAAGAAGAAGGCCTTGAGATCAGACGGATCTACTTCTCTCTTGGAAGGCCTCAATCTAAAGCCTCTGACTGTAAATGAAGTATTTCCAGGTATACCTCCATTGTAGTGTTCATGAAAGCAAATGCCCAGCAAACATAGCAGAGCTGACACAAAGGTTCAAAAAAACCTTTATTCAAATATTCAGATAGGCATGTAACATGAGAGAAGGGCAGGTTTCAACGTGGCTGCCTCTGATGAACTCCTGATCAGATTCCAGCTGAAACTTTGTCATTTACATCAAGCGCTGGGACCAGTATGGGCACTAAATAAGCAGACACAGCAAATCATGAACTGGTGAAAGATGAAATACATAAAGATTTCTTAATCCATCTTCTGATTTTGAGTTCCTTCAGCTAAACTGTCAAACTTTAGTGTCTTGCATTTTCCCCCCCGTTCCAACTGAATGGCTCCCAGTGCTTTGTGTGGGATAAAAGGTCAGCTTGGCCAATTTCTTTTTATGCTCCATGCATATTTTGAACTTGATTGTCAATACCTTAAGACTGCTTATACTTCATCTGTCCTACCTGGATAGGTGCAACTATGATCTATACTCTTAATGAATCAAAGCAGCATCACTGAACCTCAGCCTCTCACTCCAAGCTCACATTATTAATCCTTATGTGTGACTTGAACTCAGGCTATCAGAGATCAGGAAGCCAAAGCACTAAAGGTGATGCATTAGTATATTGAACTGCAATGTTGCCAAGACAGTGCATTTTAGGATCTATTCCAATTTAAACCATGAGCAATCAATTTCCAGGTGGTAGGCAGGGAGTCGGATATGAGATATTCACTCCCAAGCAAACAGAGAGGAAGCAGAAGAGAAAATGACATCATTGAGGCTCACGGTGTGGCTGGACAATATGTTTGTTTGTGGAAAAGCACAGCATTACTGTAGCCTATTTATTATTAAGGAAAGTGCTTTCATCTATTGATGATATCTAGAAACAGTGAGCAGAAGAAACACCAAGTAATGGATGAACAAGGGAAATGAATCTGCAGTCTGCAAGGGGGGGTGACATCTGCAATGATTTCAGTTAGACGCTAGATGAGGTGCTCGGGAAAACGTTCTTCTGCCTTTTAGCTTAAAAACTACCCCCAAGCCCAGGCTTCCACAACTTGAGCGACTTTCACTGTTTTATAGCATTATGCTTGCATGGGCAAATCCTGCCCCCGCCTCCCCTATCCACTGGTGACAAGACCCCCGACAATGCTCCTGGTGAATTATTGTGGAAGAAGAAAGGGGGATTTGCACTTTGTCTGAGGTACCCAGACCCACACAGGCTCCAAGGTTTGCATATACAGACATTTGTGGGTGAGGCAAGAGAATCGGTGAGTAGTTCCTCCAGTTCTTCCTTCCCTCCCTGCACACATGGAGGAGGTGTCGTAGGCCTAGTAGGCAGGAGTAGCCTCCACCAAGTGTCTCCAGAGGAGACTTTCCCTGGAGATCTCCCTGAATGCTCAGGCTGGATGCCAGTTCCTAGATTTCCTACAAGGTACAGAGTAATGAGGCGTTTTTAAAATAAGCAATAATGTAAAATGTTTTGTCTTTCCTCAGTGGAGCTTTTGAAATGTTGACACCCCACTAGCTGAATCCAGTTACTCTGTCATTTCCACTTCTTGCAAAACAAAGAAATCTGTTTTAGGTTTCATGAAATCCCACATGTTACTGTGACTAATTCAGACCCCATTTCATTCGGAGGACTGCAAAGTCTTTATGACAATCTCATGCCATTCTGAATGTAGTGAAAATCGTGTGTTTAATTATCTTCTTTAATAATTCCGTGACATATAATTTATTAAACAGTTTCCATATTTGTAAACAAAATCAGACCTACAAATATGCAAAGACAGTTGCACTTCCTGGCTAAATAAGGGGCAGACAAAGAGCTCTAATGATGCACCAAAAAACGCTAACCAAAAATATACTATTTAAAAAGATCGCCAATTTAATGTTTTTTGTATTTCATTTATCAGCCATGCAGTCGTCATTCTCCTCCCTTCCACCATCTGTACACACTTTCCCAATAGACCATCACAGCTGTCCCGTTTCTCACACAAACAGTACCTTTTATATGCTTCCCAACTGTTTTTAATAATTGTTCTGTGCATAGCACTGTACTTCCTTTGTTTTCTTTTTTTAAATACGAAAAAGAGATATAATCAAACAAACAGGTCATCACAGTGAACAGCCTTCAGTAAAAGAAGGCAATTAAAATGTTAAATGACTTAATGTTCGTTGATCTGACTTAAAATGGCATAGGCTCTCAAGTGTAGCCTCATGTAGGATCGGTATGAGGAAAACCGTTCCTTTCGAAGTTGAAAAGTAAGGGACGGGTTGCTAAAATGCAGTCCAAAGTGAGAGAATTGCTTATTGCCTCCTTTCCTCTTCCAGAAATTGCTATTATTAATGATAATACATTATTTTACACTCTTATAGTGCCTTCTTCCTGAGAACCTTCACGCACAAATACGACGTCAGAAGACATTATTATCCCTGTGCTACAGAGGAGCAAATGGAGACACAGAAAGGTCAAGCTATCATAGGATCATAGGAAAGTGGAGCTGGAAGAGGCCTCAGAAAGTCATCTAGTCCAGCTCCCTGCTTAAGGCAGGATCATCCCTGACTAGATGTTTCCAGCCAAAGCTCTTCAATATTTCCAGGTATGGAGATACTGCAGCTTCTCTAGGTAGCCTATTCCAAGGCCTGACCACCTTCATAGTCATGAAGTCCCTCCTGATCCCCCACCTAAACTTCCCTTGTGCAGCTTGAGGCTGTTGCTCCTCCTAGTCCTCTCCCTTACAGCCATAGAGAAAAGCCCAGCTCCGTCCTGCTACAATCATCCTTCAGGTATTTGAATACTGTTATCTAATCCCCTCTCGGTCTTCCCTTCTCTAGGCTAAATAGCCCTAGTTCTTTCAGCATTTCTTCATAAGTTGCGTTTCCTAGGCCCCTGATCATTTTTGTTGCCCTGCACTGGACTCCCTCCAAAAGGTTCGTGTCCTTCTTGAAGGGTCAGGCCCAAAATTAGACACAGTACTCCAGGTGGATATCAGCCATCCATTAGTCTTTACTTCCTCCAATCCATTGCTCTAATAGCTAAACTGCACTAACTCCTACCACTAAATGCATTACATGGATACATGGCCTTGCATTTATTGCACAAACTATATGTACACCATAGCACTGAAATGCAGCCAGCACTGGGGAAGGAGGGTAAGTACTGGTGCACAGAGCCCTGTATAGCATTTGAGCAACAAAAAAACCTGGGCCCAGGCCACTTGGACAACTGGTTACATTGGGAGAAGATGCTACGGTATTTTTGAAGTCTGTCAAGAACCATGATACATTCTCCCTCTCTCTTTTTGTTGTCATCACTAAATTGCAATGAGGCATACTTGTCCAGGGACTGGAAAAATACTTCACACAGTAAACTTCCTGGAGATGGACCCAAGCAATTAAAATGGGTGAATGGTTAAACTGACTCTATTAAGAGTCTAACTAATGATTCCACAGGTTCTTGGTGATTCAAAATGTTCTGATCACCAAAATGGCCCTGTCCATAAAATACAGGGTGTTTATCTTCCAGTTAAGAAAAACATAGGAATGGTTAAGCCCAAAACAGAAAAACTTTGGGAAAGAGAGGAATCACGGACTCTTCTGCAAAGCTACAGGAATCCAGCTGCTGCAACATCTATGCTGTGGAACAGTCTGTTATGAAATAGCTATTGAGGATCGTGCAGGAAGAATCAGCCACACACCTTCTGATAAGTGAGATGAAAGCCAAGGTTCAGGTTATTAAGGGAAGTACACCGAGCATGACTGCAACTGGACACAATGCTTTGATTTTAAAGAGAATAAAAGAAAGTTAAGTAATGCGGAAGATAAAGGAGCAGAGAAGTATTATGTATTCCTTAGGATCTGTGACCAGACACTGGAAATACAGCAGAATTGAGTTCCTCAGTCACCTATCTGATGAAAAACTTAAGCTGCTGGCCCTGAGAATTATAGGGTAATTCGAAAAAGGAAATTCTGAATTGTTGCTCATCTTGTGTAGGTTTGTATGTTTTACTTCTGCCCACGGGACTCGCCAGCACTTAAGGAAGGGTTGTCCGTGCATCCACTTTCATCTTAGACACACGTGCAAGTGATCACCGGAAAATTATTCTTACCCATGGCCAAACCATGCCAGGAGTCCCATGCAGAGAGAACCGTATGCCCCAGTGGCACCTCACTGACATTAGTGACATAAGTGTGAAAAGAAAAAAGAGCTCATGTGAAACAAGCCTCAGTCTACTTTCCAGTGGGCTAAGCCACCACAAATGACAGTCGTATTGATGCAAACCATCAACAGAAAGGCCAGGGATTTAAACAGATGTGGAGAATAATTTATCTAGCTCTGAGTTTGGGCGCATGGGTGGTACCATGCGGGAGAGTATTTATGACTCCTGTCCTTGCTATACTTGCTCTACGGACAGAGATCTCCAATCTACCAGATTATTTCTTCAGAGGCAAAAAAACCTAACTTTTGAGATACAAGGCTAGTAACAGAAATCATGTATGCAGTATACAGGGGTGTAGGTTGTGGCTGTGTTGGTCTAAGGACATAGGCAGACAAGGTTCTTTGGGTGAATCTGATACCTTTTATTAGACCAACTTAAATAGTTGGGAAAATATTTTTAGGTTTAAAAACCCTTCGTTGGGCTGAGGAAGTCTCTGCAGTTGGTGTGCGCTCTTCCTGGCTGGAATGAATAGTAAAGAAGCTAGAGGCTGGGCTGGGAGGCATGCAAGACAGGCAGTCATATATGTACTCCACTCTATAAACAAATCCTCAGATTTCTACCCGAAACTTTTCTGCAGAATAAATAACTTTAGTGTTTACTATGTCTGTACATATCTTTCACAAAGCCCATAACATTTGAGGAAACAGTATGACGGGGGGTGTATATCTTCACAACAGCAGCTACCCACCTACATTTATATATAAAAACACCAATGAATGCAGATTCGAAGCACCAATAAATACTTTTGTCACAACAACTAATGTGTCAGTTGAAATCAGCCGTCCTTTACAAGGAACAAAGACACCTTGAACAGGAAAATCAAAATACCACCTCCTACCTACCTCCCCGTATTCTTTCCCCTGTATCCTGCTTTTCAGACGTCAGTTAAATTTGCAAATATAAACTGTTACCAGCTCCAGGATGTTTCAGATGGGAACAGATCCACTGACAAGAACAGAGCTACCTTGTTGTACAAGAACTAGAGATCTAACACCCTGAGTATCCAACCAATGTTAAAACTGACCCTTGTATACTCATGAAGTTTTAAAATAAAATTATGCAGGGATTTACCCTCTAGCAAGATAAAACATATAAGCAGGTCCATCTAATATTTCAGTGGAGTCCTTGTCACATCAGGAAAGGCCCTCATCTCTGCACAATTAGACACTGCAGAGACTCTCTGTCCCCAACAGGGATGACAACAATGGTGTTCTGCTCAAAGAGTCTGTTCTTATAATTTACTTGAAATTACTTTGTTTAAAGATACAAAAATCTACCTCTTCTAAAGAGTCCACTGGAATGAAATTTAAATTTCACCCAAATGTCTAGCAACATTCAGGGATCTCACCACAATTCTTCCATTCTGAACTCTAATGCTCTTGCATGCTGCTCTAGCAAAAAAGGTAGTGAACTCAGGGTGAACCATACTCAACATCAAGTTTTTGTGCAATAACTTATTTAAAATTTTTGCCTTGACAATCACAGGGCAAGATTAGACTTTCCCTTTCATAACCCTGCAGAGGTTCACCCCGATTTCCTTTTATGTTTTACAATGTATTTTTCAATGCATATGTCAGCCTTAAATGCAGAAATATTCAAGGGCCATTACAAAGCCTTGGCCTCTCAGTACTGGCAGCTTATTCAAAGACCAATTAAAAAGGCTAAAATTGACTATGCACATAAAGCTCTCTCAATGTTTCAATCTGCATTTAATTTCTTCGTAAGGATTGTCCTGGACTTTCTTCCTGCAACCTACACCATACTGTTCACAGTATCTGTGCTGCTCCGGCAAGCCTTCCATTCCCCACTAGCAGAGTATATCAATGGCCTCAGGCCAGAGTTTCCTTTAGGACATCTATAGGTTGAGGGCTTCTCAGCCATGCCTCCACAGGAGACACTCCTCACAAATTGACAAACACATTCCTGCACCTAGTATTGTGTGCAAGGTGCACACTTCCCAATGCAATCCCAATGGATGTTCCAGGTCAGTGACTAACACAGGAGGACAACAGTGTGACTGAAGACGACATGCAGGCCACAAAGAATTATCATCGCATAATAGTCCTAGCTTAGCTATCAAAGTGACAGGCTTATTATAAATAAGATGGACGGATGGATGGATGGATCCAAAGAGCAGGAGTAACTGTCCTGGCTACATCACTATGGCCACTGTAAGTAACAGATGTAGCACGGTCAAGATGCTTTTCTCATCTCACATAAAACCTACTGGCATACAGTGGCTATCCTAAGATTCACTGACAGTATGCCCGGCTACAAGAGCTACTTGTTTTCCATGTATACTTTTCTGTCCTAAGTGAAGCTCAGGGCCCTTTGAATCCTCATGTCTCTATTATTTTAATGGTTTAGAGCCATAAACTCCATGTGTGCAGCTCCTGATGCCTTCAGAAACACTTCTGAGTAAGAATGAACTGCAGGCCTGAGTCCAACACAAGTCTATCTGCAAGAGCCACCCTAAATGAGATCAGACAAATAGAGCTGTCGCCTGTCAAATTACAGACTCGCTATTTCATTTTATTCTATCTCTGCATGGTTCAAGCAAAAGATGTTTTTATGAGTTGTTTTCTTATACGTAAAAACATCTCCTTGTGGGATGTCGTCCAAAAATTGAGGGCACCGCCAAAGTTATCATCAACCACCAAATAACCCCATCACTGCTATTTCATCATAATCAACTCACCTAGTCGAATTATACTACTTTCAGAATCCACCAATTGATAATTTTGTGACTGGCTACAGAGACATCTCACCCAATAACACAAACATGCTGAAACATCCAATCATATTCTGGCACACATGCAAAAAAACCCATGGCAACAAAGACGACAGCTTGCCAATGGCAGCTGCTGCACGCACACACAAAATTAAACTATATTCTTCTGAAAAGGGATATTATTATGGCATTTGTTTCCCTCCACCCACCACCTTGGGATTACAAAATAAGGGAGAAAATAGCCAATATATACCAGACACTGTTGTAGATAGACAGACAGACAGAAAGGCCGCATTCAGACGTGCAGGCATGTACAGTTTGTGGCGCCACGAACCTCTTTGCAGAAACACAAACCGCATGCCCGGGATGTTAAAATGTGAACCGCACTGCAAATTTGCAGTGGGGGGCAAATTTTGCTACCAGGAAATCCTGGTAGAAAAAAAAAAAATGGTCGAGAAAAAAGCGGCGCAGTGCACACAACACAAGTGTGCACCGGCAAACAGAGGGTTCGTTCTCCAGGGAGATGCTTTCTGCCAGCCACAGCTTCTCCGTTCCTTTGGTTGCGCCCTGGCTCCTCCAGCCGGGAGCTGGGAGGAGTGGGGAAAGGGCAGTTTGCCTGAAGCTGGGCAATCCACCCCACACCAAAGCACACATGCAGGGGCACGTGCTGCAGCAAAAAGTAGCGGCACAAATTTTTGCCGCTGCAATGCATGCTCCTGCATGTGGGGATGCTCCCAAAGGGTGTGTCCCCATGAATGGGAACGTGTGTTTCCCTGGGGACAAACAGCAGTGGTACATACGTGCACCGCTGCTACTTGTCCCCGGGGAATGCCATGCACGCTCCGCCACACGGCACATTGCCCTGGGTGGGTAGGGGAGGCTAGGGCCAACAACTCTGCTCACCCCAGCAGCCTTACCTGGAGTCCTGGGGGCCTCTGGGAGCTGCAGCAGTGGAAATCCTGAAGCAGGGAGCCTGGCTGACAGCTGGAGCATGGCTCTAGCTGGCCACGCTCTGGTTTTGGGCGGTATATGCTGCCACCACATGTGCCACCCAACTTTTTTTTTAGGCACATATTTTTTTGATCCCAGGATCTCCCAGGGTCAAAAAAACTCCCCATGCTGCAAATCAGCAGTGCTTTTTGGACCCGCCCAGAGTTTACTTGAACTGTCATGAGGAGCAAAGGTTCATGAGAGTGGGTCCAATGGAGGATTAGAGCTGGAACAAGGTTAAAAATGTTCACCCAAAGCAAGTTATACTTTATATGCAGGTAAAATTTTCAGTTTCTTTATTTTATTACTATCAGCGGTGGCAGATGAGTGGATTTTGTGGAAAGGCTGATAAATTTCCATGATAGTATTGCAAGGCTGACTTTTGAATATAACACAAATATGCAAATACATGTATATTACCGTATGTATTATCTGTTGACATTTATCTTCACTTTCCTTCCCTTGTGAAGCACTATCTGGTCCCTCACATGCAGTTATGTAACTCACAAGTTATCAGTCTCCTCACTTGTGAAGATAAATGTCATATCAGACCTCTGACATCATGTATTCTCCAAGTAATTATTTTGGATATCATAAGAGTTAGACAGGGTGCACAATAAAATTAAAAAGTAGAAAGCAAGGTTAATAAGATTATCGTGTTGCTATAATAGGTAATGCATTTTGCAGTATATCCTCAAATCTGCCCTCTCAAAACATAATTAAATGACCATGATTTATATTTTAAAGGACTGCAGACCTACAGTATATTATCCTTACCCGATATGCTAATCACTTTCTGCTCCAAAAGCATGTAGTTGCACGATGCTTTTGGAACCTGTTATGTGAAAAACTAAACTCAAGTATAGGTTCTGACATTTTTCGCTCAAACTACAAAAAACTTGGAAAACAGCACAGATTTCACCCATCTCACTTCTATTCTATTCATCCTACGTCACCTTGTGATAAAGGAGCCCCCATGAAAGTGACCTACTGTCCCTTTCAAAAGCGGCTGTGCTGCTGGGCTCATTACCTGGATCAGGATGATGGCTCCAGTCTCTTGTTCTGTCCTAACTTTTGATGAGTCAAAGGCTGTTATCGTTCAACATGGATTTGCCTTTGTGTTTGTTTTGGGTCTCCACAGAATTGCATCAGGGTCTACTGTCCACCACGCATGGGATCAGGGAGGAATTTTCTCTTTTGGTAGACTGATCCACCTGATCACCTTTCCTGATGTGGCCTGGGGGTCTTCCCCTTCTTTGTTCAGGTCTGTCATCAGGACTAAGCTTCATGCCCAAGGTGCTCTCAAGAGCTTATTTTTAGTAGAGTCTTGGTAAAAGTCAATACTGCAAGTTATATGAGAGCCTGTTGCAATTAAACAATAATGCCAGTGGTCTATAACGAGTTTCTCTGGCCCCAGAGGGTGTCACTGGGACAGTTACATTAGAGGGTGTGGGGAAAAGACTCCCACTGAGCCGCACATTGGTTCCTTTCATAAAGGTAGCAAGGGCGTCCCGTACTGTATCCCAGTGGCGTGGTTGGCAAAATGGGACTGCAAGGATTTTGTGCAACAGGTATTTTACTTTGCAGTATAATTCATATTTCAGTAAAATTGCAGCACACAATGGTGTGCTCTTTAAACCACAGCAAATGCATCTGAGCCTTTATGTAGGTGTAGATCAGAGGCATAAGATAGCACATAGCAGTAACGTTTTTCTTGAATGGCCATACAAATCATTTACTTCTGTCTAACTTTACCACTTCAAAGAGGTTTCCAAAGGTAGACCTTAAAGGCACAAATCTTCAGGTAGCCTTCGCCAGGAACATGCACCATCTGAAAGGGCATCCAGTTTTCACAGGCAAAGTCCCACATTTGCTCATGAAAATCAGAACTCAGCAGTTTATTGAACCTTTGGGTTTTGGTATGCACAAAACTGATGCACATTTTATTGAGGATAGCTATCAACTCAGGCCCAAAATGTTAATTTGCCTTAAGATGGTCAAACCCTACTATTCAACATGTAAGCGTGACTTCTGCTGGCTACATCTATGAACAGACTTGAGCTCAAGCAGCCAGTCACCCTTGCTGGCTCCATTTAATATAATGGAGTTACACCAGGTACGAATATTGCCCCAAAGTACAAGGAACTAATCAAAATTAACTTACTCAGACAGAACTCCCATTGAAATCAGTAGTAGCTGTGGGTATTCTGCCACTTTGAAAATCAGTTCATTTAGTTAAATGCCACAATATGAACTGGCACCGTAGGTTGGAAAAACCTGGCTTATGTTAAAAACTGGCCTGGAGAGTCTGTACCAAGAAAATTACAGCCTCATACTGCAAAACCTTTGCAGTTGACCTGCATCAACCTCTCTGTTTGTATAACGCTTTACACGAGGCAGTAACACTAGATGCTACTGTAAGACAAATATTAAGTAATAGTAATTAAACAAGTGAAATGAATGAACAAAGAGTATCACGCAACAGAAAAGGGTTACTTTGGTTAAAAAATACACTTCCTATTTTACAAAGACCCTCCCCCCCTCCCTAAAGCTCTGTCTATCATAAGTGAAGTTTTAGAGTCAACTGCTATGAGAGCAATAAAACAAGTGGCCTTGCACTACAATCTGCACAATCCCATCCCTCCAACCTAATATAATTACTTCATATTGGGAGATACATCCACAACTGCAGCTGACAGGGCTACTAGAGGCAGCAGTGCTCAGTATACAGAAGATGCCAGCAAGTATTCCTCCATAAGGAATCCTTCAGCCTTGAATTTTTCACAGCCTCCAGCTCGAAACAGCCCCTAGCTATTGAACTTTGGGGCATGCTGCAAAGAACATCTATTTGCTAGTGCTCTGGGGAAGGGTTGAGGGTGTGGGAAGTGGTGAGGTTGGCTTTATTTTGCTGCTTTGAATTACTGGCTGGTTATGTTAATTTAATTTGGTTGTGTGTGGGTTTTATTATGCTGCTGGGTGGTTATTCTTGTGAGGACTGTTCTTTTAAATAATTGTAAGGACACAAGAAGCTGAGGATGGCTGTCCCCTCCTTCACATTTAAATCAAAAGAAGCAATAAAGAAGCATCATCATAAATATTGGCATTTGTGAACAATTAGAATTTCCACTGCCGCTTTGCAGGGCTTGAAAAGCCGACACGATGTTCTGGGTCCTCGAGAAGCAGCTTTGAGGCCTCAACCAAGTGAAACATTCAGCCCCGCTGTGTACAGCAGTGACCACAACAAAGATTGTGGTTTCTCCCACACTCGCCTTAAATAGATTTAAATTAATGCTATTCATCATTGGGTGGAAAAGAAGGGAAATATAAAAGTGCAGCAACTGTAGACAAGCCAGCAGTGTTGGGTAATTTTCTTACCGATAGGCAAACCTCACAGCTCCATATGTGCTGACCTCCATTTAAAGACTCCTCTTTAAATGAGGAGCCACAGGGTCTACTGTCCTACTCCAGACCACTTCTGCTTGTGGATTAAGACACGTACGTAATATTATGGGAACAGAAATCACCTGGAAAACATTCTAAACATACTAAAAGCATATTTAGCCAGTGATTACTTGTTGTTGTTGTTGGAGAACAGAGAAAGCTAAACCACATGATTGAACTTCTGCCAGTGGTTCATGATATAGCAGAGTCACAAGTTCCACTATAGTTAGGGTTAGAATTAACACAGATACCTATCTTCTCAATTACAACAGCGCAGGGGAAGCAGTTGTCCCAACCTAAATCCTGCTTCTGTCAACTACGGTTACTACTGCAAAGAGCAGTCTGATCCCACTTCCCAAGCAGAATTTCGTGATAAAGATATATATCTCTCTGCACCGCGCAGGGTACGTAGATGGGTGTGTGACCGGAGCGTGCGTGCATGGTAAATGCATGGGTATAAATCAAGGGTATCCAAAAACTTTGGTTTTGTACTCCATATTCAGCTAGGAAACCCGGTTGCAAGGATTTAAGTTTTCAGTCCTTTTTTAATGAGACCCTTTTATGGGTTGGACATGACACAAGATCTGGTACTCTTTGATAACAGAATGACTTTGTAATGACTACATCTCACATAATCGTTAACCCACAAATATCGGTGGCAGAGAGTCATACCAAACAAATAAACAAACACTCAGATGTCAAAGTTATCTGAATATTGCAATATCCATGATCTTCTGGATCTCCATATGTAATCCAGTATATATGCGGTGTAGAAAACACTTCCTGCAAGGCTATTTTTTTTAAAGAGTGAACGTAATCTGCATTTTTAAAGTACTGCACATGTATTATTAACATCCTGCTTCATGAATAAAACGTTTAAGATTGCTTTGATATAAGGCTGGACGATGACAGCCATATATTAGAAGCAGATTTTCAGAAGTTTTATAGTGAGGGTAAATAAATGCTTTAGAAATCTCCAGATACGTACACAAGCTGCATATATGTTACATATTAACTACATGGCAGAGATGCTGCTCTGAAATGTGGCGCTTTTTTAATGCCATTATACACGCAGCTAACGAGCATTTGGGATGAATCTTGGGAGCAAAAAAACCCTACTGATCTTACACCTGCTCTTTAGCAGTGGGAAGTGAGTTCTCAATCTGTTAACGTGGCCATCTGGCCAATCTGCATATCCTGGCTATCTGGATTACTGTACGATGGAATGGCAATACCGTAACCAAAATAAAACCAAAATGCGTCAAAACCTAGCATTTTGGGCTTAAATGAAATAATAGAAATGCTGCATCAGAACAAAGCAAGAATGTAATCTAAATAATTAAAAATGAGCCTGCTTTACAATGTAATTAAGTAAACAATATGGTGTATGTAATGTGGTAATCAGCAATACCTTATACAGGAAAACATTATACTTTTGTAAAGCAGGTATCAGGAGTTTCAAGATGCTGCAACAGCTCTTTTCGTGATGTACAGTATTGTTAGAACACCCCTCACATCACTGCTACATACTGAATTGACTGAAGCTATTAACAGGATTAATGCAGCAACAATCAATAACAATTGTACTAAAAGATTACAGTGCAAGTGTTATGTACCTTTCTGACTTGGAACTAAAAGACACTTACACTGATATTTTGACTATATGAGACTATTTTAATTCTGGCTGGTATTTACATAATTTCAATCGATATGCCTTTGTTATGATCTAAGTATAAATATTTAAAATACACTAATTACAGCATAAAATGAGTCTACTTTAAGTTCAAGGTCACATGTACCTACTATTACATAGTCAATTATCCATAGAACATATTTCAATGCTAAGTAAATGTTCATAGTCACAAAAATATGCCAGACTTCCTATTTCAACTTTGGCTTCTGTTCTGAATAGTATCAGAACCAGTAAAACAGTCTTATTTAAACAAAATGCTAACCCCAGACTTTATTTAAACTTAGAAATTTTAAATGCCCTGAAGAATTAGGCAATTTTGTCCCTCTAACATCTCACTAGCTTTAATTCTTGCCTAGAACGGTTAATAACATCTATCAGGAAAAAAAATTCAAGCATTGTATTATCCCTTTCTGGCCTGTAATCTAGCTTTGTCCACTAAGAAAGTCTCTAAAAACTGTGACCTCTCACAAAATTTAATTACTTCAATGGAGAATCTTTTCTACAATCTGATCACATTAGCAGAAGTAACTCCAAAGCAGTATAAAACTCAAGAAAGTTCTCGGTTGAGTGCCTACTAATGAACAAAGGTTAACTTTATCTAAAAGGTCAACTGCCTGGTGGCTTAGGTTATGACCTTAACAACTTAAATTGTGACCTCGCCACGTGCCTGGTATATTGTAGATTCTGATACAGATCATCTGGTTTGGGACTGGCCATAAATTAGCTTTACTGTTATACTCCCACAAAGAAAACGGTTTGCCACAATGGTTTCCAAGTTGTCATTTGATACATGTGCAGAAGAAGTGAAAACTAAAAAGCAAACCCAAGTGAAGGAGAGGAGAATGCTGTCTGCTTTTGCTTAAACAGATTTAAAACGGCAAATTAGGACTGAAGCTGTAAATTTTTTGGTCGCTCTCTAATTCCTGAAGCAGCATTGTTCATTATTTTCTCACAAAAATGGCATGTAGTCCGTGTATTTGCATATTTTAGTTTTCTTGTTTTATACAGTTCTTAAAGAAAATAATTCATTTCTGTGGCTCTGTAAGAAGTGTTATTTAAATCTGTGCACATGTGTTCTCTTACAGATGATAGTGTCCGACTGGAAAAAAAGCCTGGATTCAAAGCAATAATTATCGTACATGTTTAGAAGGAAAGGAACATCTCACTGTTGAAGTCATCGA
This sequence comes from Alligator sinensis, assembly GCF_000455745.1. Lineage (NCBI taxonomy): Eukaryota > Metazoa > Chordata > Crocodylia > Alligatoridae > Alligator > Alligator sinensis. The sequence continues at coordinate 550,271 of NW_005842244.1, read as the reverse complement.
AAATAAGGCATATTGGAACAGAATCCAAAAAGAAAAAAAAAGAAGATGAAGAAGCAGCAAGCACTATGGGTGAAAAGGCCACAATGGTTTTGGCACATATCTTAAAGCACGTTTCAGAGTCTGTGCCTCCTGCCAATACTGGCAACTTCTCAAAACTTTTAAGGAGGTAAAAACATTGTTTAGTGTTTACAAATCTTCTGTACTATAGCAGATGCTTGTCAAATCAGCTATATGTAAGTTGACCAACCTACCTAATATTTGTATTGGCAGCTTCCTCATCATAAATAACAGGTCTGTAAGACTCTGAAACCGTCTGAAATATTTTGAGACAAAAGGACCCTTAATATTTTCTTTTGTAATTCTCCTGTTGCACACACAGCACAAGCTGCCATGACTGCGGGTCTGTGGGAACCAATGACTGTCAGCTTGGCCGGTGTTCCAGTGTAAAAAGAATTGTGGGATACACCCGGGTTTAAAAATTTTTTAAAGGTAGCTTTATCTATGATGCTTTCATCATGCCTATTGGAAGGATAAAAATAATGATTATACTTTACTACATAAATATCGTTGTGTTGCACTTGATTAATCTGTTTATTAATAAATCTGGTAGCACAAATAACTGCCACAACCATGTATGGCAGTAGGTACAATCAGCGACAAAGGTAAAAATAGCAAATTGTAGAGTTAAAGAGGTTTACCGTTTAAAAGGACCTGAACATGTAACTCAAGAACGATTTTCAAGTCTAGCGTTCAAGTTTCTATGGCAAAGGTTTAGTCCAAAGAACAATTAGCACAATTGTTTTCTGTTTCTGATGAACAGATTAAAAAACAAGAGCTCACAGGGTCTGGACTAGATGTCTTCAAGAAGTTACTTCCAGCCCTACTTTCCTACGGTCACTAGTTGTCAGTCATATCGACAAGATGACATACCACTAATAAAAATACTCAACTTTTAAATATGGGATGTGTGACTCATAATGGAAAAATTAAATCACTTTACACCTCTTTCTATTACTTATACATGTAGTTTAGCTGTTTGTTTCTTTCTGTCTCCCAGGCACATTCTGCATAACCAGGGCAATGGACTAATAAACCTCTTGAAGTCCCTTCCAGCCCTATGTTTCTATGATCCTGCACGCAGGTTGAAACAAGATCACTGGCTTCTGCTGACAAGCTTTGTGCTTTTCGGAAGCTGGCTTTTACTTTATGGAACACAATACTGACTAAACATTAGTGCTGAATGTAAGCCTAATTAATAATAATGCCTAGTTCTTACCCAGCAGTTTTCAAGTAGATCTCAACTGCTTTATAAAGAAAGTCACTATAATTGTCTCCATTTTACAGATGAGGAAACTGAGGTACTGTCACCTTGTCAGACACTGAAAGAGCCAGGAACAAGAACATATCTCCTGCAACCCAGTCCAATGCTCTCTCCATTAAGCCACAAATCAGTACTTCTTATTTTACTATACGACATAATAAATCACCTAGTAAATTAAACCCTCTTTCCACAATATTTGCCTACATTTCCTGGACCATAAATATGTAGTCGCATCTAATTGCAAAATAAATTCCACAGGTTATCTGTGTAAAATACCACAATGATGCCCAAAGATACTTTCCAACCTCAGAATATACCTGTAAACCTTACTGAAATGACACTGTGCATCCTAAGTTTGAATGGCTTTATTGAATGAATCTTTTGGATAGTCAGCAATCTTTATAGATCCCGAGATAATATTAGAAAATAGATATAGTCTCTGGTTTTTCTTATTTTAATAATAAGAAATGTATCTATATTTAGTTTCTATTGATAAGATTCCACCATCTTCTCTTTGCTTCACTCCTTTTTCAACTCTCTCTGACCCCATGGCTTAAGTGACTGCTCAGAAAGAAATCCAGTGAGATCGGTAGGTGTGTCAATACATAAAGTCAACAAGTTACAAATACCCGGGCCTAACATTTCATTAACAACAACTTATCTACAAGATGATTACAAAATAAATGCAACAGAATAGCATTTTATCCTGCTGCTGAATATATTCATATTCACAAGCTAGGCAGGTTTTGCACTGGAGTCACAAAAGTACCAAATTTCACAACATGCCTTTCTGCACTCCTGAATGTAACGTTATCAAAATCAAAAATCAATTCTCAGAACTGGTCAGCTGCCACGTCATTTCTTTATGACACTTTAGTTATTTCTTTTAATGCTGATCTTTTTTTACCAGTTGATTACACGGATGGGAGTTTTTTTTAAACCGTACTTTGCACCAACCAGATTTGTGTGACTTGTTTCTTTTACACTTTGGGCCCGAATCTGTAAGACGTGGCACAGGTCCCCCCCATACGTATCGATAGGAATCGAGGGCACTCAGCGCCTCTTAGCGCTGGCCCTTTTCACAATCAGCACTTGGACACTCCTGTTTCCCTCAATTTATTTGTTCAATGACATAACACATATACAAAGGGTGTTTGTATGGGTTTTTTTAAGGCCCATCTCTGTGCTTTCCCTGGCCTGTATTAAAACAAGATACATTATAACTAAGCCTCTAGATAGTTTAAGAAGCAAAGGCCTTTCACATTTCCTATGCTAATATTAATGGCAACACTTTTGACAGCACTGCAGAAAACCAACATATCTTTACACTTACTGCTCTTTAAAGTCAACAGAAAATGCAATCTCATTTGTTGCTACTTTTTGCACTGGCAACCAGAGTATATCAGTATTGTCTTCCTCACTGGTTAGCCTTGGAGATGGAGTTAAACCCATGCTGCCAGCCACATTTACATGGCATACATTTTCTCAAAATTCAAACACTGCCTCAAACAGCCTTTGCCAGGTCATGACACACGCTCTGATGGTACAGCAGAGGAGCGGAGCTTACAGAAAAGTTGGACAACTTTGTATAAATGCACTTACCTGCTGCGTGCACAAAGTATGCCAAATATAAATCGAGTTCCTTAACAGAAACTCCTATATGATGTGGCTGTACGCACAGCCCTGGATTAGAGCACTGTGGGGACTTTACAAGGCGCTCGCCATCAGTACTTTCGAGCGGAATACCTTTAAATAAAATCACCATAACAAGGTCCAATCTCCAGACCTTATCTGCCTGGCGTAGGCAGTCAATTCTTCTCATCTTGCCCTTCTGGTCTGGATTGGAAAGAACGCAACACGGAGGCTTTTTTCCTGTGACTGTGAGAACAAAATCCTCTCGGAACTCAGGCCTGATATCTTTCCGTAGCTTTGCCAGAAGTCTGGATGCCCATTTTTGTTTGACCTCAGGTTTTTCACTTAGCAATTCGTCCTTCACTGCTCTCTCTTCCTCTTTAGACATGCGTTTTTCATGTTTTTTGAAGTATTTTCGTTTTCGGGCTTGCAGGTTGAACCACGTGTACGCAAATGCTCGGACGTGAGGCAGAAGTGCTTCAATGAAGGGATGAAATTCATCCTAGAGGAATGATAACAAAATTATTGATATCATGAAAACACAACCGCAACCGGCAAAGAACTCATAATATCTCCTTCAAACACTACTTTAACACATGAAAAATGTATATGCACATAAAGTAAGGATTAAGTCATGACAAGCATATATACGATAGGGCAGGAAACACAAGCACTTGCGTATTCATATGAACACATATATATAAATACTTCTTCCTTTCATTACACATATGCACACGCACACACATAGGGTTTCTATGTAAATCAACCAAAAGACTATGATATCACTATTGCAAAGGATAGAGAACATTTCAAATATGCTTAAGTGTACAGGAAGTTTAGGCTCGGTCCTAAAATTTCAAATCACTAAAAAATCTGAAAGTAGACCAAAAGCTGAAAAGTACATAAATTTGTAATGGCCTTAATCCATGCTCAAAGAATACATATCTTACTCTGCTCTCTCCCTGACCCCATTGCTTGTGGGGTAGCCAGCACATGCCCGCCAATTTGGCAAATTCTAAACATTTGGATGCCAATCAATGTTTGTATGGGGAAGTCTGAACTACAAAAAAACTTTCCTTAAGATGTATTTGGAAACAGCGACCGGCAGAATAATGACATTCCAATATAACTGATTTTACAGATACAAGGGGTTGGGTTTTTTTGCTTACGGGACCCCCAGAAACAGCAAATAATTCAGCTCATTTGTAAATTTCTCCAGCATGCCTAAAAGTAAATTGTATTAAAAGCTTAGAAAACTCTAACCTTACAGAGTTTAAAAAAACAGTTTGGTTTATACTTAGCCGACCAAAAATAATAAATCTGATATTGTGACATGGATACAAGACAAGTTCTGATTCCCTAGTATAAAAAAATAAAAAGAGAGGGAAATTTGCATGCAAAATCCGAAAGCAGAAAATCTTAGCGTCACCACCATACTCCAAAAAGAAATGATTGGATGTTGCTAGCATCTTTTGTTATAGATTGACTAATATATTTTAAAAGAATACCACTGCTATACTTTTTTCTTCCCAAACACACCGCCTGCCTTCAGTAACATTATTTTAAGTTTGTTCTCTTTACTTGAGACAAAAACAATCGGGATTGACTAGTTCCTTTCAACTCAAATAAGTATGTTGCAAGAAAGGCCCGTATACTTGGTTTTTTTAAACTATTAAATGTACGCAAAAATTACATTAGTCAAACGTTATGTTTCTACAGAAATCACACGTTATAATTCACTATAATTGTGCTGGTTATTCTTCTCTAAGTGACAGCATTACTGCACATGACTTTACTTATAGAAATGCATGTACAACTTAAGGGCCTGATTCTGTAACATATGCGAGGAGCTAAATTCACTCTTTAGGCCAAGAGGAACTCCCACAAGTGAGTTGCTCCCATTCATGGGATTGGGCCCTACGGGAAAAAAATTAAAACTATATAGAGCACAGACAGGAAACTTTAACTCTGCACTGTTCTTTCCAGGTGACAATTTTTTTTTCAATTAAACTGACTTTCCTCTGTTGTATTAACATGCACAGCGTACCACCTACCGAAATAGTTTCATAGCCTTAAAAATCATGTTATTAAAATATATCCCTTGTCTAGCTCCAATGGCTTTTTTCCCCAGAAAACACCTTTCTGCTCCAAAAAAAATATTAAAAATGAAAATCAATGATGGAAACATCTAGTAACAAAATCCTGTCACAATTCAAGGCTGTGTATCAAGTTTCCATAGGGGTTAATCACACATATTCTGTGCATCTCTTAAAGTGTATGTACTATGTAATCTTTACAGCATTTTTTAATTATTTTTTTAAAGGGGGACTATTAGAAATTACCAAAACTGACACAACAACATTAACAGAGTGCAAGAATACTTACAAACGTGAATGACTATTAAAATATAAGATATAAAATAAATTCAAACAAGTTGGTGATTAACATTTTGGGGGTTTTTTCTCTACTTGAGAAGATCAGTTTCAAATGTCAATAAAGTAAAAAAGCTTTTAGTCGGTGGATTCAAAAAGTGAGAGAAGGCAGCAATCACAACATGTGTAGCTGGGCTCTCAAACATGAAAAATTGCTGTAATAGAAAAAAAAGATAAAGAGCTGCAGGTTGCCACAAGCTATTAAAAATAATAAAAACACACTTCTGATCTTTGGAGTTCTTTCCCCCAATACATACACTCAAAAAGAGAAGAATGGGAAAAGGCCTTTTGTCAAGTCAAAGTTTATCTGCTAAGGTACACAATCAATTTGCTAAAAAGACCTGCAATGAAACAGGAGATCATTTGAAGCGTTAATAAATTCTAAACACATCTTGGTATATCCTGAAATATTTAACTTTCTGCTTTCAACAGGACTTCGTATTGACTGATCTCATATGCTCACGACTTTTTTGGCCCTACGCTGGATACTATCCAAAATACAGCTCCTGTAGTCTGCACTAGAGCTGAGCTACAATGTGAACCTGAAAGAGGGAGAAAAAACTTTGAAAGGCGACAGAACCATTATATGGCCTAAAGATCAGGTAATCATTTTCAGTGGTTCTTAATCTGTATTAAATTTAAAGATTGCTATGCCACGAGAAAGATATATGCCTTCCATTCATGTGTATCTATACATGTTGCATTTTAATGTGGTTTTCAAAATGGTGTACTAAGCAAAAAGGTTAATGACTCAAGAACAGAAGACTGCCAAACTAACTTTTAAACTGTCTTCATAAAATATTCCCCTGTAAAATCCAACCACCGAAATCTCAATGAGAAGGAATCAGCAAAGTATGAATGGAAATAAAGCCACCCAACCATTTGGAAAACCAATTTTGCCATTTTTTCTTTTTTTTTTAAGTTATTTATTAAAATGTTATTAAGCTCCCAAAAAAGTTTTGGAAATATGTCCATGAAAGTGCATGCAAAGGTGTGCAGATCCGCTCACTTGCTTAGAGCAAAAAATTAAGATTGAAAATAACTGTTAGAAAACAGTATGATTTTTGCCTTTTCTCAGCGTTTATAAAATAGTTCAAAAGTTTGGTTTAAAAACATTATCCCCTTTAAGAATTAAAGAATATTTGAAAAATAAATGGTACCCTAAGGGTGTGCTATACATTTTTTAAAAGGAAAAAAATAAAAACTAAGTTTTAATATAATGCTCTTTCACTATTTGTAGTTATGGTGCTTCCGAGATGCATCCTGCATCAAAAATTTGGGCCTTCAAATTATATTTATATATTTAAATTACATACTCATAAAAAACAAAAGGGCCTTAATATCAAAAGAGAGGGAGAAGAAAAGGTAGCATTTTATGGTAATCATTTTTTATGATCTATTTACACTGATCTATTAAAAAATAAGTCAAAGTTATAAACCCTCATAATATTAATAGTTCTGCATTTCATGTTTTTTTCAAGTATTTTTTTTACAGATTAGATGCTCATGTTGGCCCAAACTATTTTCTAGATCTACAGAACAGATGTGAATGAAATAGTGTGTATATTTCTGAGAGAGGGTTCAAACCTCTCTAGCAGACACAGTCATGCCATTCCAGTTGCATTACTGGGATGACTGTGCTTCCTAACCATGGTTTTGTCTGTTTGTTTGTATTTTTCCAAATCATCCTTCTAAGGTTTTCCCCTTAAAACTGAGCCAATACTAAAATATAAAAAAGGAAAGAAAAACCCTTACCCCAAAACTTGTAGCAATAAAAGCTTATATTAATTCTGAAATGAAAAACAAAAGACCACTTAAGCCTTTATTAAAATTTAGCCTACGTTTTCTGTATAAAATGATAAAACCGCCTCATCGATCATTCTCGGCATACAGTTTGCAAAGAGGCCTTTGAATCCCTAAACTACTTTCCCAAATGTTAAACAAGGATATAAGATTTTGACAACAAAATGAGACTATATTTAATATTAAAAAAAGGAAAGGGAAAAATGCACGGATTTATTTTGAATCTCCTTAATGTACCATTGGGCCTACTAAAAACAGGATTAGACAAGTGCAGTTTGAAAAGGAAATGAGTATTTGGCTGTTCTTTCCGAAGTTAAATTTCTGTCATTCCTCCAGTAGGCGAAATGACAGAAAGTAGGGATTTATCAGGGTTGTATCAGTGGCATAAACTCTGGTCAAAAAGGGCACAAGGTCTGCACCCCGTGTTTCTGTGCGAGTGACACGTTCATGTCAACACATAGACCTGCCTTTTGCCTAAAAGCAAGGGTGAGCTTAGTACTGTAAAGTTCCTCCCTCCCACCACTTCGCTTGCAAGGAGTCCATCGATTTCTGGAGGGAAGAACGAAAAATGAAACTTTTTTTGCAGCTCCCAAGCGTACTTGGAAAAGCGCCCCGTCCCCAGGATGCAGGGCTAGCTCTCCTGTGGGAAACTGCCTTCAAGAGCTCCTCTTTAAAAATACTAATGAGCAACTAAAAGGGATAATAGCCTCCCAATCCTACATGCAGGAGGAAATCAGGCTGGGGTTTGAGTCCACCAGGAAGTATTTCCTCCTTAAACCATTATCTCCTGCGAAAGGAAGGTGTGTAACTGGAAGGCTGTGCTGTAACTTGTGTGCAGAAGAGAGGGAAGGGGCCACTTGATTTGCACTCAGGCTGGAAGGTATCACAGTCCCAGGCTGCATGGGGGGAAGCAGGGGGGGGCACACACTCTCCCTTCACTCCAGCTTCAGGCCTTTCAATAGTGAAAATAAATATGAAAAAAAAGAAGCTACCACGGGATCAGGAGCCGCAAAAAGGCAGTGTTTTGCCTGAGGGGCGGTGAGAGGGAGGGGGAAGAGGTGAGCAGGAAAAGTTGCCCGAAGTCCTGCGAAGTGAGTGGAGCCGGGAGCGGGGAGGGCGGCCGCGCACAGCCGCTCCGCGGGGCCGGGGCTGCGGGGGAGGGGGCGTTTGCAGCCAGGACAACTCCGCAGCCCGGGGAAGGGATCGAGCAACTTTGTGAGCAGGACTTGCAACCCCCCCACCCCCCTCCAAAAAAATAAAATAATATCCAGGCCAACGTGACACCCGAGCAAGTGCCACTCGGCGTCCCAGCGACACGTCCCCGGGGAGCCCCGCCAAGCCCGCATCCACGCCGGGGCCACGGCTGGGCACGCGTGCAATGCACGCGCGGGGGGCTGCGGGCAGCTCCCGGCTCGGTGCACGGGGGCAGCGTCTAGCTCCGGGGCTGCGCGGGGGGGAGGGAGCCCTGAACCGCATCCACGAACCGACAAAAGTCTGGAGTTCAAGGGAGGGAAAGCAATGCAGTCACTTGCGTCTCCGAAGAGAAAATGCAGCACTTTTTAATGCTCCCAAAAAACCCAACCCTACCCCGAAGTAGAGCTCTTACTAGTCTTCTTTTTTTTTCTCTCATGCATTAATCGCATCGGAAGCACAAACGGGGAGTATCGATTGCAGATGACCAAGCATGTCATGGGCTGCAACACTGCCGCACACGTGCGGATCGTGCCCCCCAAAACAGTGCATCGGAGCAGGACCCCCCTCCCCAATATTAATTAAACCATTAATAAGTAGGCGCCATTAGCCATGTGCCTGCACAAATGGCCGTGCAAGAAGAGGAATGCAACCTAATGGAAACAAAGTTACTTTCTTCAAGCTGTGGTTCCCCCCCCGCACACCCCCCCGCGCACACACATACACACACACACACACACGCACATGCACCACCCTGCAAAACCAGCCCCAAATGCATCCAAACAGCTGCTTACCTGGGTGAGACAGAGAGGAGAATACATGATTGCTGTGGGGGGGTTGTGGTTTGGAGGTGTGTGTGTGCGCGCGTGTGTGTGTGTGTGTGTGAGAGAGAGAGAGAGAGGGAGAGAGAGAGGGAGAGGGGGAGAGAGAGAAAGGGAGAGAGAGAAAAAGAGAGAGAGAGAAAGAGGGGGGGAGAATGGAGCCTGCTTCTTGCTTTCACATTTCCAACTCTGCTAAACTGCAGGCAGCGCTGAGCAGCTCCATGAGCTGAACTTTAACCCCGCCTAGACTTTCCCTA